>NC_047505.1:52781371-52816371 GCF_902827115.2 Pseudochaenichthys georgianus | reverse complement strand
TGTTATGAGAAAGATAGTTTACTGTTAAGCTGTAGACAGGGAATATTTTCACCGGACTGTAGATGGGAGCAACACGGGCAAAATGTTCTTATTTTACAGCTAATTATTACACTTAAATATACTTTTTATATATATTTGAGGCAAGAAAAAGACAATGCAGTAACATAATATTGATGTATACTTGATCAGTGCTGCCTGGTTTAACAGTTCGATTTGAGTTATTGATGCCCCTTGGTTTCGATTGGTCCCTTTTTCTTCCAGCACGGTGGGATTTTGCAAATGTCATTCTCTTAATTCCCTCACACATGCCTACTGGGAGAGAGAGAAACATGATTTCTTCACAGATTATCTGTCTCATGCACTACTCTGAGGACTTAGTGACAATTTGAGCAAATATGACAAAAAGTTCTTAAAAAAAAAGTTACAAACTGAATGTTGAATCCAGCGAACGCCCGCTCTGAAGTCTATTCAGAGCGAACACACGTCTTCAATCACTGGAGAGTATCCTTAAACTGTGTAATCTCCTGCTCCCCCATGACCGAACTGAGAGGCATGCTCTATCAAACTTTGAGTATTTTTAACATGAAATGGGTCGAGTGTTGCTGAGGGGATTTAGTGAGAAAGTACGCTTCATGTCATTCACAGTTTGTGAGCAGCAGCAGCCAGTCAGCAAGTTTACAGCTGAGAGAAATCACCGCTTTGTTGCAATAGAGAATTTAAATAGAAGTGCACTCGTACAGAAGCAGGGATAACAGAGTGGTGTTGTCAGTGGTTCATACATGTTTGAATAATAAAACATTGACTGCCAATGTATGGTTATGGTTCATGTCATATTTTAATTATAGAAATCACTATCCCTGCAAAGTACATTTGCACTGGCACAATATATATATATACATTTTATACACATTCAAACATGTTTATTTGACTTAAACCGATATATTCCTGCACTTTAACTTTATCTGCATATTGAAGTATGCATGCTTGTTGTTTGTATGTTGTCTTCTCCTGAATGTCTCTTGTTTGTTTTTCTGCAGCTTAATAAAAAGGAGTACTCCTCTCATTGGCTCATCAGGAGCCAGTCACGGTGCTGGTTGTGTTTTAGCACACTATTAGATACATGCAGCAGTTTGACCTGGGTTCAGTCGACAGGCAGGGAAAACACTTTGTGCTCACACAAACATCAGTAAGTGGCAAACGCTTCATTAACCAGATCAGCTCGGACCAAATAGCTTATTTCAGCGCTTTTAATGTCAACAGGAATAATATACAATATACAGCTCGGACCAAATAGCTTATTTCAGCGCTTTTAATGTCAACAGGAATAATACTTGTTTAGAGAATTATTTAAAGGCCCCAATGCTGGAATTGAACCTGGGATGTTTCATAATGTGGCAACAGGTCGGAAAAAACCTTAGTCCGCACGTCGACGCGTCACTTAAAGTTTCTCGAGGACTCAGCCATTGGCAAATGTGGAAAGTTCCGGGCTGATTGGAAAATATACCGTACTTTTCGGACTATAAAGCGCACCTGCATGTAAGCCGCAGCAGCTAAATTGTCCGTCTGTCTTGCTCTCGTTCTGTCTCTCGGTTCCACTTTTACTTTGGCGCGCTACCTGTCTCACTCTTTTCCGGCCTCCAGCTTTTCCTGCTGGAGCCCGCCGCTTAGAGGTGGCGGGCGCGGACCGGTCCTAGAGCCCATAGCGTTAAAGGTGGTTAATTTTACCTGGAAATCCATAGATTTAGGAGGTTCCCTAGTGGCCGTTAGCTGTACAAAAAAAATGGGGAAAAAAGTTGTGGCTTATAGTCCGAAAAGTACGGTACATGGAAGTTGCTGCAACATCGTGTTTCATGACGAGATATCTGTCACCACGGCAACGGCATATGAGGACATCCCATAATAGGCTCGACGGCTGCATCGTCATCAAACATGTGAAGTTTTGGGCCGCATGTTCACTGGAGTTGTGATTTCTTCCAACTTTTCTTAGAGTCATTTCTAATAATTTATGTCAGTTAATAAGGGACAACGGTGGTTTTAGTTTGTCTAAATTATAATTGATTTATTTTTCTTTACTATTTTAGCCTTTTATTAAAACCTTCGTATAACCTTGTCTTGAAAGGTATATTACTGCTTCTGTGTCGTATTCCTCCTCGTGTAGAGCGACATAACAACGTTGTCCGTACTTCATCCGCACTGATCAACGTCCCCATCTGCAAATGCCATTTCATCAGAGTTGCTATGGAAACAGCTCGTGTTACTCCCACTGTGGGACTTGTGAGAACAGGAGAATATTAATGCAGTGTTGTAAGTTAACATGCGTGTTGTCAGCCATAGGTAGGTTGTATTGGGTTCATGGCGTGTGGGTTCATTAACAGACATATGGTTGTTAGGGTGGAGAAAAAAACAAAGCTGATGGTCTCGGGGGAAATGTCTGACACGTTGTTTATAAGAGATGCAGACAGGGCTCCATGTGGGTTGTTGACAATATAAAAAGGTATATATCTTCACAAACAACTCAGAGTCACGTGTTTCTGCTCCGGAGCTGTGCCGAAAATACTCAGCACATCTTAGGTTATATTCCCTTTAGTGCCATGTTTGTGTCGTGTATTACCATTTTACTCATGCACATGCTATTATGTGTCATTTATTACCATCATCACAAATGTTTCCCCTGCAGTCTGCATGTCGAACTGTCCTTGGCAGCAGCTCGTATGGCTTCAAACACCGTATGTGTGTGTGTTTCAAAAGCACTTGGAGCGATATCTGCGACTAGAAGAGCGCAATATACTTTTAGACCATTTACGGTTATTAAGGGTTGCACTCTGGTACATAAACCTGTGCATTAGTGTCACTTTGGCAATAACATACATTTCAGTTGAGGGTACAGCTGTCACCATCTTTGTATCAGCAGTTACCATGGTTACAGGATTCAATCTCTTCTATCACATTGTTCATGGGAAGACACACACACACACACACACACACACACACACACACACACACACACACACACACACACACACACACACACACACACACACACACACACACACACACACATCCATGTCACTCAGCTCTGCTGCAATACAATGGACCGACTCAACAGTAATGTCATTTTTCATTTTAAAAACTCCAGCTGTTATAATGGAAGTGTGAACTAATCCTATAAAAAGACGAGATTTCATTTTTTAAATGTATTTTTTGGCGAGTGTTAAAAAAAGATATTTTAAGATTTTGTTTTATTGAGTAGTAAATTATGAGCTGCTTGTCAGTGTTGTAGGTTGTTAAAAACAGCCTGCAAAGCTGATTAAATATGTAATATATGTGTATACTACTGTATCGTCTGTGTTAGATATTTATTATTTGAAGGTGGATGCGAAGGCTGATTTCCAGAGATGGGAAGTAGTGGAGTACAAATACTTTGTTACGATAATATGATAACACTTTAATGGTCGGATCCATACTTGAGACGGATCCATACTTGAGACCTCAGAAATCTGGAGCATTCCAAAATCGCGCGGGGGGGGGGGGGGGTGCTGCTAGTGGAGATCGCCGGAGCTGTGTTAGATTAACATTAACGTGCTTATTGTAGTTGTAAGTGCACTGCCTTGCTGCCTGTAGCAATCAATCAATCAATCAATCAATCAATCAATCAATCAATCAATCAATCAAATACACACATATGGAACATATGTGTGGGCTGGACCTGTATTTTACAGGACAGGAGTGAGCAGAGGGTCGAGTTGCTCAACCTCCTGTACTTTTTCTACTTCTTACATGTTGAACACAAATACCTGAACTTTCTACTTCTCACATGTTGAACTCAAATACCTGTACTTTCTACTTCTTACATGTTGAACCCAAATACCTGTACTTTCTACTTCTCACATGTTGAACCCAAATACCTGTACTTTCTACTTCTTACATGTTGAACTCAAATACCTGTACTTTCTACTTCTCACATGTTGAACCCAAATACCTGTACTTTCTACTTCTCACATGTTGAACCCAAATACCTGTACTTTCTACTTCTTACATGTTGAACCCAAATACCTGTACTTTCTACTTCTTACATGTTGAACTCAAATACCTGAACTTTCTACTTCTTACATGTTGAACTCAAATACCTGTACTTTCTACTTCTTACATGTGGAACACAAATACCTGTACTTTCTACTTCTTACATGTTGAACACAAATACCTGTACTTTCTACTTCTTACATGTTGAACCCAAATACCTGTACTTTCTACTTCTTACATGTTGAACTCAAATACCTGTACTTTCTACTTCTTACATGTTGAACACAAATACCTGTACTTTCTACTTCTTACATGTTGAACACAAATACCTGTACTTTCTACTTCTTACATTTTGAACTCAAATACCTGTACTTTCTACTTCCTACATGTTGAACCCAAATACCTGTACTTTCTACTTCTCACATGTTGAACCCAAATACCTGTACTTTCTACTTCTTACATGTTGAACTCAAATACCTGAACTTTCTACTTCTTACATGTTGAACTCAAATACCTGTACTTTCTACTTCTTACATGTGGAACACAAATACCTGTACTTTCTACTTCTTACATGTTGAACACAAATACCTGAACTTTCTACTTCTTACATGTTGAACTCAAATACCTGAACTTTCTACTTCTTACATGTTGAACTCAAATACCTGTACTTTCTACTTCTCACATGTTGAACCCAAATACCTGTACTTTCTACTTCTTACATGTTGAACCCAAATACCTGAACTTTCTACTTCTCACATGTTGAACTCAAATACCTGTACTTTCTACTTCTTACATGTTGAACCCAAATACCTGTACTTTCTACTTCTCACATGTTGAACCCAAATACCTGTACTTTCTACTTCTTACATGTTGAACTCAAATACCTGTACTTTCTACTTCTCACATGTTGAACCCAAATACCTGTACTTTCTACTTCTCACATGTTGAACCCAAATACCTGTACTTTCTACTTCTTACATGTTGAACCCAAATACCTGTACTTTCTACTTCTTACATGTTGAACTCAAATACCTGTACTTTCTACTTCTTACATGTTGAACTCAAATACCTGTACTTTCTACTTCTTACATGTGGAACACAAATACCTGTACTTTCTACTTCTTACATGTTGAACTCAAATACCTGTACTTTCTACTTCTTACATGTGGAACACAAATACCTGTACTTTCTACTTCTTACATGTTGAACACAAATACCTGTACTTTCTACTTCTTACATGTTGAACACAAATACCTGTACTTTCTACTTCTTACATGTTGAACCCAAATACCTGTACTTTCTACTTCTTACATGTTGAACCCAAATACCTGAACTTTCTACTTCTTACATGTTGAACTCAAATACCTGTACTTTCTACTTCTTACATGTTGAACACAAATACCTGTACTTTCTACTTCTTACATGTTGAACACAAATACCTGTACTTTCTACTTCTTACATGTTGAACACAAATACCTGTACTTTCTACTTCTTACATGTTGAACCCAAATACCTGAACTTTCTACTTCTTACATGTTGAACTCAAATACCTGTACTTTCTACTTCTTACATGTGGAACACAAATACCTGTACTTTCTACTTCTTACATGTTGAACACAAATACCTGTACTTTCTACTTCTTACATGTTGAACCCAAATACCTGTACTTTCTACTTCTTACATGTTGAACTCAAATACCTGTACTTTCTACTTCTTACATGTTGAACTCAAATACCTGTACTTTCTACTTCTTACATGTTGAACACAAATACCTGTACTTTCTACTTCTTACATGTTGAACCCAAATACCTGTACTTTCTACTTCTTACATTTTGAACTCAAATACCTGTACTTTCTACTTCCTACATGTTGAACCCAAATACCTGTACTTTCTACTTCTCACATGTTGAACTCAAATACCTGAACTTTCTACTTCTTACATGTTGAACTCAAATACCTGTACTTTCTACTTCTTACATGTGGAACACAAATACCTGTACTTTCTACTTCTTACATGTTGAACACAAATACCTGAACTTTCTACTTCTTACATGTTGAACTCAAATACCTGAACTTTCTACTTCTTACATGTTGAACTCAAATACCTGTACTTTCTACTTCTTACATGTTGAACCCAAATACCTGTACTTTCTACTTCTTACATGTTGAACTCAAATACCTGAACTTTCTACTTCTTACATGTTGAACTCAAATACCTGTACTTTCTACTTCTTACATGTGGAACACAAATACCTGTACTTTCTACTTCTTACATGTTGAACACAAATACCTGTACTTTCTACTTCTTACATGTTGAACCCAAATACCTGTACTTTCTACTTCTTACATGTTGAACTCAAATACCTGTACTTTCTACTTCTTACATGTTGAACACAAATACCTGTACTTTCTACTTCTTACATGTTGAACCCAAATACCTGTACTTTCTACTTCTTACATGTTGAACACAAATACCTGTACTTTCTACTTCTTACATGTTGAACACAAATACCTGTACTTTCTACTTCTTACATTTTGAACTCAAATACCTGTACTTTCTACTTCCTACATGTTGAACCCAAATACCTGTACTTTCTACTTCTCACATGTTGAACCCAAATACCTGTACTTTCTACTTCTTACATGTTGAACTCAAATACCTGAACTTTCTACTTCTTACATGTTGAACTCAAATACCTGTACTTTCTACTTCTTACATGTGGAACACAAATACCTGTACTTTCTACTTCTTACATGTTGAACACAAATACCTGAACTTTCTACTTCTTACATGTTGAACTCAAATACCTGAACTTTCTACTTCTTACATGTTGAACTCAAATACCTGTACTTTCTACTTCTCACATGTTGAACCCAAATACCTGTACTTTCTACTTCTTACATGTTGAACCCAAATACCTGAACTTTCTACTTCTCACATGTTGAACTCAAATACCTGTACTTTCTACTTCTTACATGTTGAACCCAAATACCTGTACTTTCTACTTCTCACATGTTGAACCCAAATACCTGTACTTTCTACTTCTTACATGTTGAACTCAAATACCTGTACTTTCTACTTCTCACATGTTGAACCCAAATACCTGTACTTTCTACTTCTCACATGTTGAACCCAAATACCTGTACTTTCTACTTCTTACATGTTGAACCCAAATACCTGTACTTTCTACTTCTTACATGTTGAACTCAAATACCTGAACTTTCTACTTCTTACATGTTGAACTCAAATACCTGTACTTTCTACTTCTTACATGTGGAACACAAATACCTGTACTTTCTACTTCTTACATGTTGAACACAAATACCTGTACTTTCTACTTCTTACATGTTGAACCCAAATACCTGAACTTTCTACTTCTTACATGTTGAACTCAAATACCTGTACTTTCTACTTCTTACATGTGGAACACAAATACCTGTACTTTCTACTTCTTACATGTTGAACACAAATACCTGTACTTTCTACTTCTTACATGTTGAACCCAAATACCTGTACTTTCTACTTCTTACATGTTGAACTCAAATACCTGTACTTTCTACTTCTTACATGTTGAACTCAAATACCTGTACTTTCTACTTCTTACATGTTGAACACAAATACCTGTACTTTCTACTTCTTACATGTTGAACCCAAATACCTGTACTTTCTACTTCTTACATTTTGAACTCAAATACCTGTACTTTCTACTTCCTACATGTTGAACCCAAATACCTGTACTTTCTACTTCTCACATGTTGAACCCAAATACCTGTACTTTCTACTTCTTACATGTTGAACTCAAATACCTGAACTTTCTACTTCTTACATGTTGAACTCAAATACCTGTACTTTCTACTTCTTACATGTGGAACACAAATACCTGTACTTTCTACTTCTTACATGTTGAACACAAATACCTGAACTTTCTACTTCTTACATGTTGAACTCAAATACCTGAACTTTCTACTTCTTACATGTTGAACTCAAATACCTGTACTTTCTACTTCTCACATGTTGAACCCAAATACCTGTACTTTCTACTTCTTACATGTTGAACCCAAATACCTGTACTTTCTACTTCTTACATGTTGAACTCAAATACCTGTACTTTCTACTTCTTACATGTTGAACACAAATACCTGTACTTTCTACTTCTCACACGTTGAACACAAATACCTGTACTTTCTACTTCTCATATGTTGAACCCAAATACCTGTACTTTCTACTTCTTACATGTTGAACCCAAATACCTGTACTTTCTACTTCTTACATGTTGAACTCAAATACCTGTACTTTCTACTTCTTACATGTTGAACACAAATACCTGTACTTTCTACTTCTCACACGTTGAACACAAATACCTGTACTTTCTACTTCTCATATGTTGAACACAAATACCTGTACTTTCTACTTCTCACACGTTGAACACAAATACCTGTACTTTCTACTTCTCACATGTTGAACACAAATACCTGTACTTTCTACTTCTTACATGTTGAACACAAATACCTGTACTTTCTACTTCTTACATGTTGAACTCAAATACCTGTACTTTCTACTTCTCTCCTTTTCCAAACAGGCTGGTTCCTTTAGTCTGAATGTGTGTTTGGTGGCGTGATCATTATTATTTAGAGTCATTGCGTGTTAGGGCTGTACAAGGGTGTGGAATCAAATGCATGATGCAGAGACAAACAAAGTATCAAAATAAAGTGTTTTAATGTAGACAGGTCATAACACACTGAATACATAAAGCAGGGATCACCAACTACATTTGTCCAAGGGCCAAAATGTATCCAATAGACACAATCGCGGGCCAGTGATTTTTATATAGTCCACAATGCTAGTGGAGCACGCTCAGGTACTGCGGACCTTTGATGTATTATCTGAAACGATGTAATAACTTTTAAAACTTGTTCCAGTCACTTGCCCCATGCATTCAGCAGCAGCAGGCCATTCACTTTGATTTGATCTATGAAATGTCATCATTTCGACAATAAAGAAATGCTACATAAACGTTATCTTGCACATTGTATCCAACCATCTCCGTTTCTAACTTTCAATATATTTTAAAAGAGATCTCTCTCTCACTGCGTGCGGGGGCGGGGCCTCACAGACACGCTGCACCTCTCTCTCGCTCACAGACACGCTGCATCTCTCTCTCGCTCACAGACATGCTGCAGCGCTGTAGAGTGTGCACACAGTTCTGCCGGTAATGAATATTACATTTTGTGAGGAAACTTTTCCACCAATAATTCCAATAAGTATTCCAAAATGTATTCACTTCAGGTTTATGAAAGTAACTGTAATCAGATTACTCGTTTTTGAAATGTAACGCCAGCTGAATACAGTTAGCCTACTTGATTTTTATATTCTGCGTAACGCCGTTACATGTATTCCGTTACAACCCAACCCTGCTTCTAGGCTGCTGTCCCGCAGCTCCTGCCTCTCTGTTGGACTCCGTCGCAGCGGGGCTACTGCTGCGGAGTGCACAAAGCAGACTCTTCACAACGAAGGGTCACTTCTTCTTGAAGGCAGGGAAGGTTTCGCAGTACGCAGTCTACTGTCCCGCAGCTGCTGCCTCTCTGTTGGACTCCGGTACTGCATCTTACGACGTTGTAAAAAAAAAAACATCGGTTTGCATTCGACACGGTGAATCATCAGATCCTCCTTCGCACTCTCCAAGAACTTGGAGTTTCAGGCTCTGCACTTTCCCTCCTCACCTCATACCTCAAAGACCGCACCTACAGGGTTACTTGGAGAGGGTCCGAGTCCGACCCTATTAACTACAGGGGTCCCTCAGGGCTCTGTTCTCGGTCCCCTCCTCTTCTCCCTGTACACAAACTCGCTCGGATCTGTCATTAGCCCGCATGGTTTTTCATACCACTGCTACGCTGACGACACCCAATTAATTCTGTCCTTTCCCCGCTCAGAGACTCAGGTCGTCGCACGCATCTCTGCTTGTTTAGCTGACATCTCTCAGTCTAGACTACTGCAACTCCCTCCTGGCTGGTCTACCTGCATGTGCCCTCCGACCTCTGCAGCTCACCCAGAATGCAGCGGCTCGCCTGGTCTTCAACCTTCCTAAATGTTCCCACACCACGCCGCTCCTCCGCTCCCTCCACTGGCTTCCGGTAACTGCTAGAATCCACTTCAAGACACTGGTGCTTGCGTACCATGCTGCGAATGGATCTGGCCCTTCCTACATCCAGGACATGGTTAAACCGTACACCCCAGCGCGTGCACTCCGCTCTGCATCAGCCAAACGGCTCGCTGCACCCTCGCTGCGAGGGGGACCCAAGTTCCCATCAGCAGAAACACGTGGGTTTGCTATCCTGGCTCCAAGATGGTGGAATGAGCTCCCATTGACATCAGGACGGCAGAAAGCTTACACACCTTCCAGACTGAAAACTCATCTCTTTCGACTCCACTTTCGACTCCAGCGATAGAACTATTAACAAAGCACTTATATACTAATAAAGGGCTGGCTTATCTAAAGCCAGTTGAGTAGCACTTGAAATGTTTGGCTCTATGAAACCTGAGCTAAATGCAATGTAATGTAATGTAATACTTGAGTAAAGGATGTGTGTCCTCTTGCCTCTCTGCTGATGTCCTCCCCCTGCGGGAGGAAGTGTGGAGGTTTGTATTCAGTGTGTCCGTGCAGGACTCTTCCTCCTCTTCAGATGCTGACCTGCTCACTACTTGCCTGATTGCTTCCTCTCCACTCTGTCCAATCCTAACCTGCACTATGACGATCTCAAACACTGCTCATCTTTTAGGGGAGTTATACATTAATATACCAGCGGTATCAAACTGAACTTCTTAGTTTAAGTCCTCACATATAAACTACTGCTGCCAATCATTAACATTTTGTAATCAACTTAATTACATGACAGGTTTTATAATGAATCAAACGAATGCATCTTTATCACATATTTCAGTATTTCTGGGGGAGGTGTTCCAGGCACGTCCAGCTGGGAGGAGACCAAGGGGTAGACCTAGGACCAGGTGGAGGGATTATATCTCTTCGCTGGCCTGGGAGCACCTTGGGACCCCCCAGTCAGAGCTGGTTGATGAGGGGAAAGGGACGTTTGGGGCTCTCTGCTGGAACTGCTACCCGACCACGGATAAGCGGGAGAAGATGGATGGATGGATGGATGTAATGTTTGTATTATTATTTTAAATGTTATTCATTTGTATCTATATTTTTAACCGTGTGTGAATCCTGTTTTTCACTCTGAACCTGTTGCTGCTATAAACGCCTGAATTTAAAGGGGATATGTAAAGTTCCATCTTATCTTATCTTAATACTGACAGTGTAGAAATGTCGCTACATAAATTGGCATAAGCATTAACAATAGCTCTCAAATTGTGGGTTAGAAATTATGAGAATCTTAAAAATGTCTTAAACAAATCGCCCAGCATTACAACAGGTCAGCCACGTGGTCAATATTGATGCAGATATGTTCCAAGAACACAACCGATAATAGCATATTACGGGGATAATCTTAACAGAAATGTATTTTTATGGGTTTTTTTAACAGCATATTTAGGGTCGAGATCATGATATGTCACTCTTCTTTTTAAAGCGGTATTTCAATCAGAATAATCATAAGCACTTAAACTCGCACCCCCCTTAAGGTTTTAGTTAAAACACAATGCTGATAGAAACAGCAGCAGTGCAGACATGCCTTTAATAGCACTGTAGTTAGTTTGAAGGGTGTGGGCTCAGCGTCGTCAGTGAGTATCACTTACAGGACCCCGGGGGATTACTCTGACCTAACAGCGTATTTAGGACGCACCTGAAGCCACACAATCTCATTTCAGGGGTAATTGTCGCCCATTCCCCAACAATGGACTCACTTAACCCCCAGACACCTTTTGAATCCCACCCCTCTCTTCTCCCCTGTCACACTCTGTCGTCTAATCCTTCCAGCACACCACCTCTTTTGCATTTCGTCAAAATTCATTTATGTCCCCAACCTAATGAGAAGGAAGGCGTGCGGTGAAAATACGTCTTTATTGCTGTCATCATCAATATCACACTCCTTATCTGGGTCACTGCGCACTGATTGGCTGCCGAGCAAATGGAGTGGAAACTTTCCATTTTGTTCGTGTTTTGAAACGCACGCCCACCGCGGGGGAAGGATGTGAATATTGGAGGATGTAGACAGTTAACATGTCCCTCTGTTTTTCACACAAACACCTCGTCGTGGAAAGAAAAAGAAAAGGACCATAAATAGACAATAGGAAAGATAAAGGTTAGCCCGTCTTCTGGGGACTGACGGCTCCATTCAATCTCACTTGATAAGAACGCCTTGGGGATTAGTCAGAAGATGTCTCCTTGGGTGGTGAGGAGGCTGCTCTGGGATCAGCTACTCAGCAGACACACTGTTTACAGAGCCACGGCTTTGAGGCACACCAGAAGATTATCATTTCTCAACTTATCAAACACAAGGAAGCGTTTTTGATCAAACAGCGGTGGGCAATTTTGCATTTAAGGTCAGAACTCGGCTGCCAGGGTGCTCACTCACACCAAGCCCTGGCAGCACATCACCCCCACCCTGATCCACCTCCGCTGGCTCCCAGTCGAGCACCGTATCACCTATAAACTCCTTCTTCTGACTTACAAACCCCTCCATGCCCTCGCCCCCCAATACCTGTCTGACCTTCTCCGCTACTCCATCCCGGAAGCTAAGATCATCTGGACAGGATCTCCTCTCCACCCCCCGCACCAGGTTGCGGACTTTTGGTGACAGAGCCTTCAGTGTGGCACCCCCCACCCTCTGGAACTCTCTCCCCCCCGAAATCCGCAGCGCCCCAACTCTGGACATTTTCAAAAAAGCCCTCAAAACGCACCTTTTCACCAAGGCTTTCCCCACTGTATAGTTAGTTTAATAGGTTTATTTTTCCGCTACTTCCCCCCCCCCTACCCCCTTAACCTGTCTGCCTTTTTTCCCCAACTCCCCCCCCCTACCCGATTTGTAAAGTGTTATGCTGTGTTCGTTATTCTCGCGTCCAAGTAAGAAGCTTAAAAAAGGAGACTAAATGGAGTCTCTGAGAAGGTTCAAAATTGGTACTTTAATTAATAAAAAGCGCGGTAATGTTACAAGCAGGATATTGTTCAGTCAGGAGAGAAAGGCTGCAGCTTCCTCTCCCTCTGATGGCCGTGCAGAAGAGAGCTTCCAAGCACTCGTCTTTCCCGCTTGCTGGCTGTTCGCTCCTCCTCTCTGGGAGCTGTAGTGACGTAGGGGACTTCCCCCCTCGTTCGTGTCAGATATCGCGTTAAACAGAGGATTTCGACATTTTACATTCATTGCTTACTTCCACATGCCTTTTCTCCTCCTTATCTCTTGCATAACTTTATATGTAATACATGTTAACGGCGTCAATAGCCACTTTAATGATACTAATGGACGGTAGTCCCGGATGTCGTCATGACGGATTTTCAGAATAAAAGCTTGGTATTGAGAACTTCCGGGTTTTTCCAGAATAAAATAGCATTTAAACTGACGGTATGTTTAAGGTACATTATGCCATAAAACATTGATTTTAATTTCTAACAAAAGCGACCTTGGGTTTCCTGAAAGGCGCTATAAAAATATTATATATTATTATTATTATTAGTACATTTGTGGGTAAGAAAAACAGCAAGGTATTGGATTATATAACACACTTCTCTTTTTGTTTGTACAACCACTTCCTCACACATGAGCTCGCCTCCTCGTCTTCGCACCGAAGAGCACATGCAAAGAACTCTCAGCCCCCGTTCTCCGTCCTCGTGTGTCATGTAACCCCGCCACAGTTATCGATGAATACCTGCGCGTCCAAGGCAACCGGCTGAATACAGGTCAGGATATTTGCCAGAATGAGATATTCAGTGTGGAGAGAGTGAGTCATTTCCCTGGTCATTTTGTTTTTGAAAAGCCACAGATGAGGATGAGTCAGAATGAAATACTTGAGGGTGAATGCATTTTTAAAAGCAATTTCAAAATGACGCCTTTTCTGTGTATTCTGGGATTCTCTGGGATGGCTTAGCGGGGTTGTAGCACTTGATGGTGACAAACAATGCTGGAATACTGAGAAGCAATCTGCCTGGAAAACACAACGATATATTCACTTTAAATACACACTCAGAAACAGCTTTCATGTCACATGCAGGGGAGACCGTCTTCAGACAGCTGGTGCATGAAAAGGAAGGACTCAGCACTAGTTCAGAAGATACATATCCTACTGTTTGGCAAGCAGTAGTTGCAGATTTCATTTTAATCATTTATATTACACTGGTCATCTTTATCTGAGAAAAGGTTAGTTTTTCATGATATACATCAACACTTTCAACAAAAGTTATTATTTGTCTTACATTTATTTACGTTATAATCCTGCTTCAAGTTTGTGAAATACAGTTCGCATAGATGTGGGTGCTCAGAAGGTTTTAGGGGATGTATAAATATGTACCTGGAAGTTGGTTAGCTAACTGTTGGCTCCATCCACCAGGAAGCGCTCCATGTTGAAGCAAATGGGCTCGTAGTGGCCAAACGGTGGTACTACAACTCATTTGTCATTCCCATTAGGCCCAAAAATACTTTTTCCCATTGACTTACATTGAGAAAGAGACATCTTTAAAACAGTGGGTATCTTCTATGAGGTAAATCAACTCCCTGGTACAATAACTTAAATAGATTTGAAATTCGTAGGTCCTACAAGTTGTAAAATGCGCTTAAATCCAGAGTAGTAGTTTTCCTTCCTTTGATTGAGGCGAGACCAGACGTGACGGAGCGAGTTGCAGGTGGCGCATAAGGAAACATGCAGATGAGCATGCTCTTACAGGCCAAATGCAAGATCACCAGCAGATCCAGGTGTTTCCGTTTTCAAGAGCCAGGCCATGTAGCCTCATGGGCCACTGGGACACTTCATGGATGTATACAGAGAACTGAACACAGTGTTGGAGGCGGGGCACATTCCTTCCGATTAGAGTTGCTGCATGAAGCTTTAAACGGGACAGTGTGTTGGCCCATAGAGCATGTGCACTACAGTTTCCTTTTACAACGTTTAGACCCTAATGATCTGTCCGGTGCCTTGCTCAAGGGCACCACGGCAGGGCCCAGGAGGTGAACTGGGACCTCTCCAAGTAGCAGTCCACACTCCATATTTAGTTCTGGTCGGGGACTTGAACCGGCGACCCTACGGCGCGCAGTCCAATCGGCTACTTTTTTTTTTTTTTTATCTTTTATTATATCAAAATATAGTTACATTTTGCACACATTGTAATCCACCTTACCGATCCCCAAAAGGACCCCAAGGCTTCCTACCAATTTAGTTGCATCTCAATCTCAGTTTTCATAGATATTATTCCTGCATACACATCACCATCTCTCTAGTACACACATTCATTAATGCTTTCCACCTTCCCTCATATCTCATATCAACACACACATCAAGATAGACGTCCCGACCCATCTTCCACATCAATTCCCCCCCCCCATTTCCCTTATCTTCCTCTTCCCTGTTCCTCTTGCTCAACCTCCCCACCCTCCAAGCCCCTCCCGACTGAGCCACTGCCGGACATTATAAATAGCAGCCTAGAGTCCGGTTCTGTGCCAGATTATTTCAAACAAGCGGTTGTGGCACCCCTGATAAAGAAAACTAATCTGGACACTTCTGTCCTCTCTAATTACAGACCCATCTCGAAGCTTCCTTTTATTTCAAAGATATTGGAGAAAACCGTACTCTTACAGCTGCAGTCTTTTATACATGCACACAATATTTTCGATATTTTTCAATCCGGTTTTAAAGCGCTTCACACACAGTACTGAGTCTGCCCTTCTAAGAGTGTTCAATGACCTCCTGGTCACGACAGACTCTGCTGACTCTGCCATCCTTATGCTCTTAGACCTCACAGCTGCTTTTGATACGATTGACCACTCCATCCTTATCTCTCGTCTAGAGCACTGTGTGGGTATCAGGGGCGCTGCCTTAGAGTGGTTCAGGTCCTATCTGTCCAAGAGATCTTTCTCTGTTACGCTTGGTGACTTTACATCCTCTTCTGCCCCTTATCCTGTGGAGTTCCCCAAGGTTCTATTTTGGGGCCTATTTTATTTTCCTTATACCTTCTCCCCCTTGGACTGATTTTTAGAAAATATGGCGTCTCCTACCACCTTTATGCGGACGACTCCCAATTATATCTACCCCTAAGAAAAAACACTAGCTTTCTGATGCCCCTGGTTGACTGTCTTAATGACATAGAGGCCAGGATGGCGCTAAACTTTTTAAATATAAATGAGAGCAAAACGGAGGTAATTGTGTTTGGACCAAATGGTGATGTCCCTTCCATTGACCTGGGTTCCCTGCAACAGTACGCAAAAGCCATGGTCACTGATCTGGGTGTCCAAATCGACAGTGCTTTTAAATGAGATAAACAGATAAACTCTGTGGTTAAATCCAGTTTTTATCACTTGAGGCTCCCGTCCAAAATCAAACCGGTTTTATCCTTTTTAAACTTTGAGCGTGTAATTCATGCCTTTGTTTCAACTCGTTTAGATTATTGTATTGCACTTTACGCCGGCCTAAATAAGACTTCGCTAGCCCGCCTGCAGCTGGTACAAAACGCTGCGGCGCGGCTGGTCACAGGAACCCGCAAGTTTGCCCACATCACACCAGTTCTGGCTTCGCTCCACTGGCTTCCTGTCCGTTTCAGAGTCCATTTTAAGATGTTATTGTTTGTTTTTATATCTCTTAATGGGCTGGCCCCAGAGTACATCTCCGACCTCTTACAGTGTACACCCCCTCAAGGGCGTTGAGGTCGGCTGATCAGCTGCTGCTTGTAGTCCCAACAACAAAGAGAAAGACCAGGGGAGACCGAGCGTTCTCATCGGTAGCCCCCAGGCTCTGGAACGACCTTCCCCCTCGTGTTAACTTGTCGCCCACTCTTGAAGCTTTTAAGTCCCGCCTAAAGACCCACCTCTTTTCCCTCGCTTACCAGTCAGTCTGAGCTGAGCTATGTCATACCTGTGTGTATGCTTTCACTGTCTGTCCATAGCCTTTATGTGCCTTGTTTTTATTCTTATCTGCTTTTTTTATCTATTCGTGTAATATTATATTTTATTATAATGTTATGTTCATTGTGAAGCACTTTGGCAAACCCTCTGTTTTTAAACTGTGCTATACAAATACAGTGGATTGGATTGGATTGGACAAGGTACCGTCCTGTAAATCTCTCGTTCTTATTGAACAGATAAAATACTTTAAAAACATTTTTAAAAGACAGATGCAATGGATTGATCTTATCAGTATGCGTTGTGAGGCCGACACGTTTCCACACAACAGGGCAGATACAACAACACTAGGTTGGACCGTTTGATTGCTATGCTGGTCACCGTATCCAGTGAGCAGCGGATTGGAAAGCCTCCGCGGAAAGTTTGCGGTCAAAGTGCTCTTAAAACATTCCAAACAATCTGTACTTGAAAGTGCATTAACCTTCAACAGTAATGAAAGCTACACAGTAAAAGTCAACAGTCACTCTGATGGATTATCTGTCTCAAGCGGTTTGAAAAAAAACGTAGTATTGCCCTGATTTGTTTTAAAATCAATTGGTTGCATTTCTTTTTTCCGAAAGAGAACAGCTGCTATCCGATAACTCGATGTAAAAGTACATCAAATATTTTCATTTGAGTGGTTTGTTTTCCTCAGAGGTGCTAACATGTTCATGTATATAGGTCTACACATTGATTTAACTAATTTAACACATATAAAATAACTCTCAAGGTCCACACACAGAAAAGGGTTGTTTGCCAGCAGACTGTTCTTGAAGCTTATCAAATTCATATTTATACATTTTCACACTCAATTCTGGGAGGATTCAGTCAATGCATTTCCCAACAGATGAGCATGGGTGACTTTGAGCCTGAAAGCAACATTCTCCAGCCTGAAAAATGTTAAAACAAAGCAGCTGTTTCAAAATCAACAACGCTTTGATTCCGGGCCAAAAGAAGTCGATGTCCATGGATCGGAGGGTCTTTGGAAAGTTGTAAAGAACACTGTTGAGTCAAACTGCCTTGAGTACAATCAGATAATGCTTTGTTTTACTTACACAGAAACCCGTTTGCCCCGTCGACCGTCTGCAAGACAGGTCTGCTCAGCAGCACCGTGCATTTGGACCCAAACGTATTAAAAGACGTTTGAGTAATTTTTAAAGAAGAAAGATTTTGACAGCAATTAATAAAACGTAAAAATAGTATTTTGCCGTATGCACTTTTAACATCAAAACATTTCTTAATCTGCATTCCTCAAATAATTACAAATTGCAAGGTCAAGAAATGAAAAAGACACACCGTATGCATTACATACTTGTGTGTATGTCCATATTAACGATATTTAACGATTGCTGTTTTCTATGTGAAGTACAAGTTCAGTCATTTATTAGTTTGTAAACATCTGCAACGTTATTTCTGGACCGGATATACCATTGCAGCGTGTATGACTCCCCATTGCTTGTCTAACATTGAATGCTTGAGAGCTGGGCCGACAAAGTACTGGTTTTCCTCTACAGTAAATAGCATCTAAGGCATCATAGTTTGATGCGATATAAATCTGGCCTTCAGTTGAAATACTTGGCCCTTGTTTAGATTTGTCCTCCCCTGTAATAATTCATCAGCTGATGTTACAGGCTGCGGTCAGAGCTGGACATTTGAGACACCCGCTGCCACAAATATGAACACACACACACACACACACACACACACACACACACACACACACACACACACACACACACACACACACACACACACACACACACACACACACACACACACACACACACACACACACACACACACACACACACACACACACACACACACACACACACACACACACACACACACACACACACACACATACCATGTATACATCACTTCAGGGGACATTACATTGACTTACATGCATTTCCTGGAGACTTATCCTATCCTTAACCAGAACCAACACATGCCTAACCCTTACCCTTAACCTTACCCTTACCCTTACCAGGTCTTCACCCTAACATTAATGATCCCCCTCATGGGGACCTCCAATTTGTCCCCATAAGGGAAGCCAGTCCCCACACGTGACTATGTATACAGATTTAGGTCCCCACAAGTATAGCAATGCTAGACCACACACACACACACACACACGCACGCACGCACGCACACACGCACGCACACACACACACACACACACGGAAAGCTACACACAGAAAACAGAGTGTAATTGTAAATCAATAAACAATTAAGGTACCACCATCATAACACACTGCTCACTGACCTCAAATCCCTCGGCGGCGACTGTGTCTCCATTTTCCCGTTGTGTTTGTAAGAGGGCAATAATGAAATGGGTTCTCATCTAATGGACACTTGCTAACAAAGCCTCAGAGTAAGATAAAGCTGAAAGGTGTTTCTTTCTTTTCCTGCATTGTCAGACTGGAAATCATTTACAATTCACCGTGATGAATTATCAGCTTTTTTAAAACCTTACCTCTTCAGCCCCAAGCCTGATTCTCAGGTCTCGGCTCGAAAATGAAATGTCCAGAACAAATGACCATCACTACACTTCCAAAAGGGGAACATTAATAATTCTCAAAGTAATGATACACCTGTGAGTTGGATGTAGAAAAGTCAGAATCAATATAGATGTTTTTTACTTTAAAGAAAGTTCAGATTGAACACGGTAGATGTTGCGGTTTCGGCCCCTTCGTGGAGCTTAACAGAACATTGTGAGAGTGGCATACGTAATATTTGACCAGCTTAACAGGAGAGCTAAGACAACACATTACTACAGTTTATCCTGACTTTGTTTAATATTTCTTATATTTAATATTTAAACATTTTTAATGACAGTATACTAAAGGAACATTTAAAAAAAAAAGTGGACTTTTGCCACCAAATGTGTCATTGTTTTTTTACGAGATATGTTGGCTGCCTATAAACAGCATAATTAGATATAACACATTTTTGCTTAACATTTTACTTAAGTACGCGACCTTGATCCTGTTGATACCTATATGCACATAGTTTTAATGTAATGTCCGTCCCATCACGGTGGGATTGAATGTGAGGTAATTCTCATCCCAAAAGGTTACAGCTATTTTACTGCAACATCTCTGGTTTGATCCCCGCTGAGGACGTGTGGTTCTCCGTCCGCCTCCAAGCTATCGGCTCACTATAAAGACATGTTTTTTTCGAAACAACTATGGTTGTCAAACAGCATGTTCTTTCTCCTCTAGGAAGACACATAATACGTCTCTGAGCAGTTGATCCTACGCTCCGTACATTAGACACAGCTTGATCTCGGCGTTCCCAGAATACATGATACAAGTTGAGGGTAAATCTTCCGGCAGTCAGACGGGAGGACACGCAACAGTTTTAATTTATTTTTAGGAGCAGGTGTTCTTTCATCAAGACATTGGAGAACAAGGTGTGGCTTGACAACAGCCTTTGGCAAAACAAATAAATGCTGGGTCACGGAGCAAAGAGGGGATCCAGTCGTCGTTCGCTGCTGCAGAGTCTAAACTCTTCTGACAATGCGCCGCCCGGCCAATCAAGGACACGAAGGTGCCCTTCTCCAGGTACATCATCGAGTAGCAGGGTGCTAATTAAACTGTTTGCCTGGCAAGTGATGACACAGCGGATCAAGTTAGTGTGATGCCTTTCAAGAGTGGCACAATCTCGAAGAAGTGCCGTCCCCTTCTAATCCAACGGTTAGATTTTTGTCGGGCAATTTTGTCTCTTTTAACTTTCTTCAGTAGAATTACTTCTAGGTTCGTGTCTGGGCAGGGGCGGACTGGGACTACAAATCAGCCCGGGACTCTCGACCGGCCCACTTCGGTACCGCCGGCCCACCGCGGTACCGCAAGTAAATACTGCTAGTAAATACCGCTAGTACATTTTCGGGGGGACTGGGGGGGTAGACAATTTACTAGCGGTAGACATTAAGGGTAAATAATGTCTACCTCCGGGCCGGTGGACTTGTATTATCACTGGCCCCACCATTGTAACCACTGGCCCGGAGCATTCATCCAAAAAAAGAATCGACTAATAATGAAGAAAATTAACACATTTGTTGCAATGTATGCACTAACTACATTACTACTTGTACTACAACATTTTAATCATCAGTTCTTCCTCATTTTCCTCAATTGTTCATATTTGGTTTATTAAAATAATGATATTGTGGTCATTGTTAAAACATGTCTGCTATTATTATTATTTGTATAATGCACTTTCTGCCGTCCTGTCATCAGGAGTTAGACATGTAATGGCTATGGATTAGATTAGAACCTTCATGATCCTAAACTGCTGGGACATTTCGCCAATACCTTTATATTGTCTACTCTTCACTTACTTGTCAGCATAGGTCGGCATTGATGTACAGAGCCGACAGAAGACCTTGTTTATATTGGCATCATATTGAGAGGTGCAGCCAGTGACGCGTCCTGAAAGCTGCTGGTTCCCTCCACAAGGGTTTTGGAAAATAGCTGGAAATAAGGTCTGTGGAAAACAAACCCGTTTGATAAATGCACGTTTTGTTCAGCCGGATAATCTCCACATGTCTACCCTACTTTTATAATTTCCCAATCATAAATGTAATGATAGATTATAAAAGGGTTTTAGGACGCGTCACTGCAGCCAACTCCATCGATCAAGCTGAAACTTTCTCTCCCTCTTCTTCTCATGCTCCCCGTCACTCTCCTTTAACTCCTCCGGTGACTTTCTTTTATTTGAAGATTGTTTTTTGCCCGGCGCTTGGCCGGTTACCGCTGGTATTAAAAACATTTGGCGAATGGTTAGGTGGCGCGAGAGTCTGTAGTGAAGCAGCGCGCTCCCGCTCACCGGAGCCTGCTCGCACTGCGCTCTGCAGCAAACAGCTGTTTGCTTTTCACCCAACAACAACGACAACCGACTCACGGAACGCTATGTTGTAGCGTTGATAAACAAAACAATTTAACTAAATTGCTAGTCAAAATACCAATACCACAGGAAACATTTTATATTTTTAGTGGCCTGAGTGGGCAAGTGGAAAATACGTTATGCTGGCCCGGGGTGTCTAAATAGTGCTTCCGGGCCAGCGGGCCATTTAATGTCGAGCCCTGCCGGTTACCGGCCGGCCCACATCGTCTGACCGGCCCACTTCAGTACCGGCCCATCGGGATTCGTCCCGAACGTCCTGATGGCCAGTCCGCCCCTGTGTCTGGGTAAGTAGAGCTTTTCAGAAATCCAATCAAATCTAAAAAAAAATGTATGTAATTGTATTCATAAAGTAACTCTTGACACCTTTGGCAAATGTCAGAGTTTTAGATCAGTGCTTCTCAAAGTGTGGTCCGCGGACCACTGGTGGTCCGTGAGCGCCCCCTAGTGGTCCGTGAGTATATTGGTAAAATTTCACATTTTAAATAAATAAATACATTTAAGTTTTCCGCACTCTCGCGGGAATATCTCCGCAATGGATCGAGCTTAAGTTTAACTTTTGATTGCATGATATAGCCCAGCGCAACACCTTCGTCACACATGTTGCCACCTGTTTGTACCATTTGCAGGCGATTTGTAAAAAACTATGTGTTTTTGGATATTTGTGGAGTTAGGTGGTCCACGAGTGTTTTTTTATTGGTTAAGTGTCCTTGGTATGAAAAAGTTTGAGAAACACTGTTTTAGATAGAAAGTAGTGCATTTTATATGTTAGACACAGTTTAAGTATAAGTATAGTATAGTATAAGTAATAAGAGGCTTTTGGGGAATTTGTGAGAGTTCAAAAATGGCTCCAACAAGACGACCAATAATTCATGAATTTGGTCATGGGTCAAGGAATCCCTCAGTTATGTGTATTTTTCTAGGTTACTCATAGAGCCTTCCTCGTTCTGGACAATTGGCCTTAAACCCTACACACACCTTCATACCAACACATTTGACCTCCATGCCACATGTCAGGCAACTGGGACTGCTAAATGATATAGGAATTTTAAGTTAATTGGAAACATTTGATTAATTTGCCTCAAGAAAGCATGGCGTTGCACAACAGCAGGTCGACTTTGTTGAAAATCCCTGTGATTGTATTGCGTTCAAAAATATTCCATTGTGATTTTTTTCCAATAGAACAACTCGAATAATATAACAACAGACTTGTGTAGACACAAATTGATTGGGCTGCCCATCTTTTTCGAGGACATTTCGACATACGGAGAGTAGACGCCAAGGATCGAACCGCTGACCCTGTGATTATAAGATGACCTGCTCCACCTCTGGAACCACAGCCTTTGTCTAAAGACTTTTTCACTTTTGAAAAGACAGCAGATAAAACACATCGTACACTGAACACATGTCCTTCAGCTTTGTGAGAGATTTAGATGAATACGAGATTTAGTCAAATGTACACATCTTTATACGACAGGACAAAATGGAAAAGGAGATCGTCTGATTGTTTGAAGACATTTTCTTAAGAGAGTCACATTAATACAAAGATCTATCATGGAATACCAGTATTGTATATACTGCAGTTGTTATACCACATTTTTATATTCTGTAACATGTGTACATGGTAATATGCCAACTTTGCTTCAAAAAGTGTTCAGTTAGTTCATCCAAGAAAAGAAAAAACGTTTTAAACAATATTTAACTCACCATGAAAGGATTACAATACCCTGCAAATGCTCACAGTCTGTGTCATCATGTCTTTAAGCGTGTATCTTTACCACGAGAGAAATCACAAAAACTCAATGCTTTGGGTTTGATCCTGTCTTCCATTTAAAATACTCAAAATAACTGATTAATGATTTACATAGTCCCAAAGGGAGGGGAGACAACACGGTGAAACTATAAGAATTCATATCGGGATACTAAGGAAGAGATGTGAAGAGTTTCAGTCCAGAACGCTAAATATCCAGATACAACATAAAGGAAAATCGTTGCCTGAGGTTTATCATTCAGTGTCTGAGAAATCTACAGAATCCACTCTGTAAAAATGAACTCAATCTCAGCACTTAATTACGAACGAGTCGTTTAAAATAATTTCATTTGGTTTAAGTTTTTTTTTTGTTGCTTTCAAGCTTTTTGGGGGTCATCTTTGTCTGTCACATTTTGGAACAAAACTCTTCAGTTTTTACCGTAATTAACAACAAAAGAAATGATGGCGAGGGCAATACCATAGCGATAGCTGATCCACTTTAGTGATTATTATTTTGAATGCCTGGCATACATTAACACATTGACCTGCTTCAGTGGCTTCTCTCTGGATTTAACAGACTGTCATCAAAGCATAGAAAGGTGGCAAACCTCTTCTCTGCTAAACATGCAAAGGCCACGAGTTCAAGGAAGAAACATTGACTGTAGGTCAAGTACAGCTGACGGGAAAGAAATAAACTGTGTGTGTATATATATATATTTTTTAAACAAATGCAAGTTAACCCTCTGAGACCCACAAAAGGACATTTGCGTTTTTGTATATTTGTGTGTTGCCTTGTTAATTATCATTTCGTACAGTATACTCAAGTACACATCCCAGAAATCAGCACAGCCTCAGGTAATGTTATATGCTACTCGTTAAAGACTTCTTTACACGATAAAAGGGGATATTTGCCCATAAAAATAAAAATAACTAAAAATGGAGCTTGAATCTTTAACTTTATTTATTAAAACAAAACTTCGAACCATACTATTGCAAAAAACATTCAACACAGAAAATGTCACACATGTGTTGGGATTGTGCCAGACGTGATAAGAAGCTTCTTCTGTTCATGAGTTATGCTTTGAAGACGGCTTGATATCTGGGATCGTATACGGCCCAGTGGGTCTCAGTGTTAAGCGGCCATTTTGTTTATTTTCTCTCTTGTGAAGTGACAGGATCCTCTTGGTATTAACCTCAAAGGTTTTTTTAATGAGATATTGGGAAATTAGCTCACTTGTCTTTTGCCAACAGGTGGACGAGAAGATTGATACCACTCTTGTGTCTGAACGGTAAATTAAAGGCTACCTGGTTAGCTTAGCCAAGCGTAAGATTAGCTTAGCATCAGGTAATGATACGAGGACGACGTAACGCAGAAATGATGAAATAACATTTACAGGTAGGTGGTTTTTGTTACCAATGGATAAAGACAGGCATGCTAATTCTTAGCTAACTCCCCCTTTTCAGTCTTGATGCTAAGCTAACATCTCTTGAGCTGAATCTTGATCACACTGAAACAATAGTGGTGTTGATCTTATCAAATTCTCAGCAAGAAAGGAAATAACTTTTCAATCGTTTTCAATTACAAAAAGTGTTTTCTTAAGCGTGGAGAAGCAGTTTCACACCAAAATGCCTAAAAGTGACAGGACAGTTTCTCAAAGCGTGTGAATGTATTTGAAAGATGTGGTGTAGGATTTTACTTTTCAACACATTATTCTTTCCATAAAAAGCATATGAAGTGGGAAGTGATCAAGAGGCTTCATCACCTCTTCGGAAAAGTGTCGTGTCCATGGCTCAGAGTCTCTGTGATTCGCAGTCAGCTGATTTTTCAAACTGCCCTTCAGCTTTACCACAAAAGACAACGTACCCGCACCAACACAGGTGAATCCCAAGAGAAATCGCCTCTAGTTTAGGATGAAAACAAATACCATAGCTTCGTACTTTAGCCACCCAGACCACAGTCAGAAAAATAACCAAAATAACACCCGAAAAAAATAAGTTAACATAATTTTGACACATATAATTTTACAATATGTACATTATTTTTAAATTAAAATAGATTTGTCGGTTGTCTGATTGGGTAGGTCCTCTAAAGAGCGCTCCTTTTTGATTTTTTTCAACCATCCAGTGTTATTCCACACGAAGAGTTCCCATGGAAACGTCAAAGCCAGCCAATCAGAGTGCAAGTAAGGCTGCCATCGTCCAATCGCCCAATAGTTTGTCGGTGACATCTTGGGACAGGCCCGAGCCCTTAATGCAACACTATTGGCAGACACTTCAACCCTGACAAAAAGAAATAAATATAAAATATATGTAATATTTCTATATATATTCATAAAACCAAACCCAGGATAGATTTTAATTCTGATGTGTGTCCTCTTCATACTATAATCAAACAGTGGCCTTGTTCCTATTGCCAGTCCACTTTACTCCCATCTCCATTTTTGTGTATTTTTGCAGTTTTTTGGGGGGGGAAAAGAAAAAAGAAGTCTTCTTCGAACCTGTACATCTTATACGGAAGTAAACAAAATGTAAAAGTGCGTGTTTTTTGAATATGTTTTATCCACTATATCCAAAAGTGTTACAGGCACTTAAGTCCTTCCCAAACATTGTAGGTGTTGTTCGACAGTGGAGTAGGTTGGTTTGGTTATTCCTGGATTCGCGTGAGTCGTTCTTGGGCCGATGCTAGCCCAGGATGTCCAGGTACACCGGCGTGGCTTTCCCCATGGCGAACAGGACCTTCTGAATGTCCTTAACGTTCAGTCGCTGCTGCGGTTCCCTCTGCCAGCAGCCCAGCATGATGTCGTAAACCTCCTTGGGACAAATCCGTGGCCGATCCAGCACCCGACCCTGGGTTATGCACTCAATAACCTGCAGAGGAGACAGGGCGGCGGAGTGAGACAAAACATTTTCACCGACTGATTGCTTCGGTTCGGGCATAATGAGAAACGGCCGACACTGAGCAGACTGTCCTTTGAGGTTTGAACTAATGAAACTGAGATGAAAGAATCAACAGTGTGCATTCGCTCTTAAATGTGTCCAATATTAAAGAGGAACCAAGATCTTTGAGCCACGAAATAACAACAGACTGAATATGTGCGGGGTGGATGTTGGCGGTGTTGATAACATCGGGATTGATCATCTCTCTGTTGGACTTGTGCCCTAATTAGCCACATGACTCACTCAGCGGTGACAATTTGACTTTATTTGTGTACCAATTGCAAGCCGCTGTCGCCTAATAGAATAGATAGGGATCTATTGGTGTGTAATGAATGCGCTGCACTGAAAAACTGCAGAACTTTCTAGTTTTTTAGTTCAAGCATTGTCACCGCATACCCTTGTGTACTGAAACCAGCTCAAACACCAGGCTAGTTTTCTTAGCCGTAGGCGTAGTATAATCACAAACAGAGGTAAATAGGTACAATAGAAAATCTCCCGTAAGACATATCATGGTGTCATGCTATTTCACGCTCTTACATCTGGAGCCTAATTATCTGGAAAGAATGTACCACACACCTAATCTGTGTTTAAATAAACATAACGCTTATGTGGTTAATACTCAAGAGGGTCAGCAACACCTGAAACAACACCCACGAGGGGAAACCCGTTTGTATTGTTCCACCTGTTGCCCCTCGTCTTGTCACCAACAGACCGCCTTGAGACCCGGACCGAGGGGATGGAGCATCACTTCCTGCAGAGACATATGGAGCCTCTTTGCACAAGTCCCCAGAACACAATCACAAGCAGTAAAGGTTGCAGTGGTCATGGCAACAGCCTCCGCCGAAACAGATGTGAGGTAATTATCCTTGGAATAAACATTCTGGTTTTACCTTTTAACCAAAAAAGACTCCTTTTAAGTCGTTAACAAAGCCGTTGAAACCTAATTCCACTAATTCTATGTTTACCTGCACACTTGTTTAACCATTCAAAACACAGGCAGGGTCGTGTCTAGCAAGAGGCAGAGGTTTTGCAAACTGCACTTAACGAGACTCGTATTCTGAATGCATCGTATACCAAAGAAAGCTCATGAAACGACATATATCATGAGTCTTATAGGAAATACTATGTGACAACTGTTATGGAATAATGTTGTTAGGTATTCAACCTTTCATACGCTTCTCCTCTCACTGTCTCCTTTCCCACGGCACAGGTCTACGGCCTTGGGTATCGCTGCTATCTCTCGTAAAGGAGGAGCAGCTTGGGCGCATTGTCGTTGCCGGCTTATGACCGAGGACAAGCCGCCATGAGATGGTTTATTGTTCAGGGACATCGAGAGGCCCTTCTCTGATCTGAAACGTAGGTTCCCTGGCGCACATTCTTTTCTACGGACGACAGCTCTAGTTAGATTCAGGGTCCATATTTGTTTAGTTTCGCTGATAAAGAATGTTGATCTAGTTAAAGCCTCAAACTACAGAAGAGAATCTTCTAATTCAGAATTGATTTGGCGTCTCAACCTGTGTCAACTCGTGGCTCACGACTTGTCGTGTGAATTCTCCGGCCGAAGCTCCAGATAAACCGTCAGTGTTTGCCATCAAAGCTCTGGCTCTCCTCGAGTCTCTCTGAGTCCCGTCTCCAATTGCTTCAAAAGTTTCCCTCAATTCATGATGTGGTTAATTTACAAGCTTTGCTTATGTTTGTGTGTCCAGTATGTGTATGCCAACTAAGTATAACTGGGTAGAAAGGTACCCCACGTTCCAGTTGCTATTTGAAAGTATAGTTTGCATATGATATTCTATTGTTGTTCAGAAGCAGTATTAACTTGGACATGTAATTGCTAGTTTTCCGACTGAAAGTGTGCAAGTGAAGAAAGAGTAGAAGAAGAACGTTTCTTCATCGGTTGTTTTAATACAGCGACAGCTGTTTTCATGAATAAAGTTGCTATGAGTGAGAAAAGATAAGTGCTTGAGTCTTTAAGTGCAACAACTACGGTGAGAATAACTACTCATGCTGTATGTAAAACATGACCAGCATCATATTCAGAATATTCTCAAATTGGGAATGATAGTTATTAACAAAGCAAGCTATCCAACTAGCACAATGTCCGAGGGTTGGCTAGCTGTCTTGCTAACTCCACAGCGCTTTAATACTACACTGATTAAAGAAATAAGCCAAACGGGCTGTTCGTGATGAGGCTAACAGCCCGTCATCTTAACCTCTACGGGAAGGACAAGCTAAGCTAAGTGAGAACCAACAACAACATGTGGTGCAGTCCAATTACCACTGCAACAGCTCATTGTGCATTCTACTCTCATCCTGTTTCTATGCTATACACCAGGGGTGTCCAAACTACGGCCCGTGGCCCATTTTGAAACGGCCCTCAGCTAATTCAACAGGTATAATGGCCCACAAATTAAACTTGTGCTTGTCATATATTGTACTTCTAAAATACATATGTACAAATAAAAGACACAGTATTCATGTGTTAATAAGCCCACTTTTCAAATAAATGTAGTCAATTAAAGTTGGAAACATTTTCAAACAAATCATAGTTTAAAACAAAAAAGAAGGCCAATAACTTAAAGGTGGGGTAGGTAAGTTTCAGAAACCGGCTCGAGATACACTTTTTGTTATATTCCATGGAATGCTCTTAACATCCCGATAGCAATGAATATCTGAAGTGCTTTGACAAAAAATCCATAAAAAAAAGTCATCTGTGGAAGCCGTGGCGCTGTAAAAAGTACATCCAGTCCGTTTAGCCGATTGGATGGCCTACCTGCCTGTCAGCCTTCCATCGGGGCATAAACTTATCTCGTGCCCTCATTGGTCATGTGTGCGTTCGTGTGCGTTGGAGGAGGGGCTCTATAAGGAAGTGGCAGATTTTCCGGTTGTGTATTTTCAAATTCTAGCGATCTCGAGCCGGTTTCTCAAACTTACCTACCCCACCTTTAATGATATAACAAGCTTGACATCCACCCTTCATATTTCCTCTTTCTACAATCTGAGCTTCTGTGTTATAGGATGAGCTGCCAACAAAAGACATGAAACCCTATGAAGAGCTGTGATGGAGGCTGTTTTCAAGTATCAAGCAGAAGTTAGCTACATTTGATTGATTTTGCTAATTTATGACTGATGAGGCAATAAACCTCCCCTCTCGTGAGTGGCCCATTCCTTCGTGTGTTTTTCTGTATGTGGCCCTCCGTCTGGACACCCCTGCTCCACACAGTAGTGTTTGGCTTTGGACACGGCAGAAGAGGGGGCAGTGAAAGAGTATATGTCGTCCCCCTATAGCTCGATGCTCCCTGGTGATAAATGCCGCACGACTCCAGTTAACAAGCGACTCTCTGCACAGATAAGCAGCGGGAGCCTCAGCGGCAGTGAGAGCCGGGCCGCTGCTGAATATAAAAGTTTGGAGACTAGTTCATCCTCGACCTCTGCTACTGTAGCGCTGGTATTTCAGCAACATTTTGACATGGAGTATTTGTTCAATTTTGTATCATGTAGTGTAGCTTCAGAGCTGTTACATTCAGGCTGTTTCTCACCGCCTGGCAATATCTGGTTCTGTCTCAAGTTATCTATTGAACCTAGGTCATGTTTACCCTCAGTGAAAAATATAAAAATATGTTTATTATGGCTGCACTATTCATTCAAACTCATTTCCCCTCGATTCAGACAGACCTCGGCAGCAGAAAACACTTCCAGCCACCGGGTCGGCCCCCTCGTATCTCAGACATTAAATACAAAGTAGCACTTTTAACTAATGCACCATCACTAACAACGGTCCTGTTAGGTCAGCAATTATTTGTCTGTCTTTTTGCACTTAGCGTAAGTCGCTTTGAAAAAAAGAGCCAGATTTTTGAAGTGTAATGTAATGTCGTGACATATTTGTATTTTTGGAAACTTTGCAATCTCCTTTAGAATTTGAAACACGCTTTTGTTGGTTTAAAAAAAGACGAGATGACTTCAAGTTAACTTTACCCTTAAATGCATTTAATTGTAACCAGTTATTTCCTTTGTAATGTGTCGTTGTTTATTATATTAAACTATTTTGAACCGAATGTTTTGTGACCATTTAGTCAGATTAGATTTAGTGTTTTTACCTTGTAAATGTAATACGTGAAGTCTCTCTAATTCTTTACATGTGTTAAATATATGTTAAATACTTTCTGTATAGTGGCTGATCCCCTATTGTCGAACATCAGCTTATTGGGGTGTCCAATTTCACACATCTCCATTCTGTTTTACGATTGCACTTATATTTCTAAATGTTTGTCGATGTAGTGAAGCCTATCATGGAGGATAAGGCGTGTGTGAAACAGTTAACCAACAGTACCCATGAGTTCATTCATCATTGTCATCTATACCCATTCCTAATTGTTTCTGTAATGTATTAAAGCGTAATGCGTTGGACAAATGTGAATAACTGAATAATAAGTGCAATATTCCAATCTAACAGCACCTGAAGTTACAACAGGAACTGATTGTGGTTGTTCACTCTTTTGGCTATGGCACACAGCGATGCAGAGCTCATCTCGTTACATCCCGAAGAAGGTTTCCGGCAATCAGCCGAGTGTTTCATTTACTGTGCTGCGTCTCCAACGTCTTTCAGCTGCAGAAGCACAGGGATATGGTAATACCGATTTGTGTCAAGCCCAATGACTTATTGATGTTTAAACTGGAATACTTATGAGTGCAATGTATGCCAGGTTATTATTTTAGGTCAATTACATTTTCTCAATAAGCCCGCTTTACAAGAGGAATTGAATTGTATTGATTCCAAGCAGAGCCTCCAATGAAAAAACAAACTCATCATGGGTGTTATGTAATGTGGCATCTTGTCTGGTGGCGAGGCGGCATTCATTTATCACCTCGTTGGGCCGGCGCCGGTCTCAGAGTAGGAAAAGGCACACGAGGCAGTAGATTAAGATGGGAAATGGCAGTGTTCATTTACATCCAATTGAGTGGTGCAGAAATGAGTCTGCAACCCCTAGATGAGTCAGCATTTTCCCACTTCCTGTCCCCTTGCCTGGAAGACAATGTTTTTTTGAATGCGTTTTTGGTTATAAGCCTGAAATAAGGTTTGTGGTTCACACTGTGAAGGAAATGTTTTAATGAGATTTGTGCAGGGGAGAATTTTAGTGTTCCTGTGTGTCCTGTCTGTAACTTGAACAGGGCGAAGGCCAAAAGGCCCTACCTTCCTGTGGGGGAGTGTGACCAATGCGCAGATGGCTTTAACAGACCCGTCCTTTGTCTCTAATAGGGATGCCAGCGATTATTCGATTATTCGAATATTCGCTACAGTCTCCATAATCGAATATTATTTTTAAAAATCGATTTTATTTATATATATTTTTTTAATTTTATTTATGTTTTTTTTTTCCGGTCGAATAATCGATTTTGATCATGGTCAGTTTCTGGCAACCCTAGTCTCTAATATGTCTGGTATCGATTAGGATGGAAAGCGCGCGAATATAGGCCACTCCTATATTCTCTGTGTAGATTTGCGCTGTGCTTCTGTGTAATCCGCTGTGTTGACTAGGTATCTCTACGATGCAAGTTGTGTGGATATCTTGTGAACGCTCCGGCCGTGACTCTCAATCAACTCCGGTGTTTGATTTAAGCGGATTCCAGTCTTCCATTTCTTTCATCACATTGCTGATCAGAAGTTTCTTTCACACACACGAGCTGAAGAGATGTTCACGTCTAAAACCAAGCCTTCCCTCGTAGACATAACATATGTCAGTAAATACCACACAGGGGGATATCTTGGGCTTTTATGTGTCCTAAAACTGAGAGCTGCTAACAAGTGTCTAAATGAGGCAACTGAACTAAACACGTCGAAATATTTACCACTTTTAACTTAGCGTTGGTGAAGTCATGAGAGCATGTCACATAACCTGACGTTACCTTTTACTTCTTGAATAGTCTTCTTACGTGATTATCCTGCTGAGTTAAGTAATAATAATAATAATAATAATAATGCATTACATTTTTCTATTAGAGCGGGGTGCTCAAAGCGCAAGTACACATTACACATATTAGACATGTAAGAGTCATTACTGCGGACATTGCCCCTGCAGGTAAAGTGTCTTGCCCAAGGACACAACGGCCTGACGCGATGGCGGCCGAGGCGGGATTCGAACTGGAGTTCACCAACGCCCCTTGATCTGATGACCAACGCTCTAACCACTGCGCCAAAACCACCCCAAGTACCACAAACGGGACTTGTCAAAGATCTTATTTGCTGCATTATTTCAATATCCAATGTAAAATGTTTGATAAGGGAACCAGTGGAGGCTAAATTCAGTGTTGGCCTACAGTACATCATCACTGCACCATTATATTGGATCCCTACTTTAAAAACAACTTAATTAATGTCTTTGCTTGTGATCTGAAAGAAAATGTATTACCATTGGATCACTTGGAGACGTTCAATGTGTGCTTGATGGCGTACAATCCAAAATACATGGAGTATATCGTACTGTCTCTAAATGCTTATTTTACCTCGTTGTTGCCCAGCTGAAACCAAGGCTGCTTCCCATAGGTGAAGATCTCCCACAAGATGACTCCAAAGCTCCAGACGTCGCTTTCCGTGGAGAATTTCCTGTACATGATGCTCTCCGGGGGCATCCAGCGGATAGGTAGCATGGTGTGTCCTCCGACCTGGGGAGAGGCAAACACAGGGGATCCTTATTGCATATGAAATGTTGTGGCTAAAGCACAGATTAGAAAACCCAGTCATCAACACCCCTCCCAGGCGTCGGGGGATTAACTGTCCTCGCATGTAACCGATCACGGGCTTAACATCTCATGAATGTGTGAAGTGCAGATGTGTGTTGACACAACATAGGAAAATGCTGAGTTATCTGCCACCTGCTCTGAATGTATTGAAACGCAGGAGGTGCAATTCTATAGGTTATTGTATTAAAACCACCTCTTTGTTCTTGATGAGCAATCTGTTCTGTGCAGAAGCATCGAATGGCGGATCAGAGTCTCAAACAGTGGAACTGAATGTGGTCTAATCAGTATTTTGAAATGAATCCAGTGTTAAGGACACCGCTGAATGGATGCTCATAGTTACGATGTGGATGCTAACGTGTTTGAACTCTGCATAAGGATAATATGTAAAGCTCATGCATTAATAAGTAAGGTATCAACAGAGACGGGGAAATATGTTATGTCTCCAAACCGGCAACACATGAAATGAAGTCTGCATGCTGTAAATCCTCTAAGGCTGGATATTAATCGATCGAACAATCATTCATTAATCATCCTTGCTCTCAGCTTCCATTAGCAGGCATTGTTTTCAAATCTATTTTCCATTCATGTCGGTGACAGGGTTTTAATGAGCTGGACAAGACTGATGTGGGAATAAGCGGGAAGTTCAGAATCCTTGACATTATTATTTGATGATTGCGGAGCTCAGCGAACACATTGACTGATTTCACTTTTGCTGAACAGCATGCTGAACTACTGCTGTGATTTCTTCAATCCTAAAAGCATAACAACTTCCAAATCAGGCATGCTGGCGCTTTGGGAAAGTACATCAATAATTTGTTGGCAACGCTTGTGTAATTCTGCTCAGACATGGGTTTCAAAACAACCAAGAATGATTGTATCTCCTGTTACCAAAACTCTTCTAGGGTGGGACTTTTCAATCAACTCTGAGTTTGACCTTCTAGCTAAATTGTTCCGCTATTCAAAATGTTGTAAGCAACTTCCAATCCATACTTATATATTACAGTGGTTTGTGCATTAATCACTTGAAAACGATACTATTGAAAGCTTCATCTCTAAGGAAGAAAGCTATACATTATATTTATGATCAAATGTTTGATAACAAGCCTAAAATCAAGAGTACAACATCTTGAGAAGGATGATTTCAAGTCCTGTCTTCATGACGAGAAGAACAGGAACAGGATTTCTCACAGACTCTAGCTTTCCACCATTTGTCAATATAAATAGGATCTTGTGCTTTTCCATGTGTTGTAACTTACAGTCCAAAACCATATTAAGAAAACATTTGGGATAGTAATACCTTGACATGTATATCATTGTGTTCTGGGATTAGACAGTTATTATATTATAAACATAGATACAGGTAGATCATAAGAAACATTGTATGATGCACACCTCACAATAATACACATCATATAAATAATGGGTGGTGGAGGGGCCAAGCAACCAAGCAACCAACCAACCAACCAACCAACCATCCATCCATCCATCAACCAACCGACCGACCAACCATCCATCCATCCAACAACCAACCAACCAACCAACCAACCAACCAACCAACCAACCAACCAACCAACCAACCAACCAACCAACCAACCAAGCAACCATCCATCCATCC
>NC_047505.1:52731467-52780871 GCF_902827115.2 Pseudochaenichthys georgianus | reverse complement strand
ACAAACCAACCACCAACACAATTTAAAATGCAGAATATTTAAAATAAAATCCAGAATTACTTTAAAAAAAGGAAATGGAAGTAATGAGAACTGAATAACTCAAAATCATACAAAAGTACAAAACAGAACACTTAATTTATGATAATAATTTGAGCAAACACTTATTATGCAACCCAAATAGTCCTACCTGATAATACAAATACATCATAAATGTTATCACTAAGTGTCAATGTCGTGTAATAATACAAATACATTGCAGGACATGAACTACTTATTGTACGGAATCAGCCCCATCACTTCTTCCCTTGTTGTTTTGTTGTGTAATTTATATATTTTATTATCTCACCATTTTAGTCGAGATGGATTGTTGATGGAGGTTATAATCTCTAAGTCTAAGTGTGGAAGTGTAACCTATCACCCATTCATGAACTCACTGATCCATATATCCAATCATACGTCCATGCAGCCATTTCTGCCTCCGAGCTGAATATATTCTGAGCTCAAAGACAAACCAAATCTAACACACAGTCAAACACATCATAGACTCATCGCTAGGACGACCTCTCGCTGCCTCACATGGTTCCTACGCTCTGTACCTCTGGCTTGCAGCAAAATCACATTCATTTATTTATAATAGGCTCTTCTCCCAACTCCATTTACCGGCTCCAGCATCTGTGTGCCTTCAGCTGTGAGCATTGTGTGGCATTTTAGGGAATCGAGAAAAAGGGAAAAATCATCTCAAGTCTTGCTAATTACCTCCTGGTTCTGTAGCGCACACTTCCTTTGAAAGTGAAACACAATCTCTGCGTGTCAGCACATGACTCTTCCGGATGTTTTAAAGAAACATAGATTTGTCATCCTGCCAAAAGGTTGCTTCTTCCTGCACGTTTATACAGAACGTCCTCTAGTTTGTACACTTCATCGGATTTTGTTGCTGAGTACGTCGCCGTTGCCTTTACTTGTCCTCCATGTATAACCTTCTTGAACGTCCTGCATTGGTTTGCACCAGTTACTTGGACATCAATTGCTTAGTTTATGTTTCAGTCATTTCTGATCAGTTACAGATAGTAATAGAACTGAGACGACTCTTATGAAAGTATTAACGGACATCTATTTAAAACCAACAATGGGAAGTCATCTTAATACTGCTGGGTTTGATACAGTTGACTATAACATATCACCGGGTTGGATTTTCTGTTGGTGCTCAAATAGAAAAGAAACAGCCATGGCAAGAGGAGTACCCCGAGTGTCTCTTCTTGGCCATACTCTATTCAACACCCTTCCACCAGCTCACATCTTGAAGACACACATCATTGTAGCATCCTATAATCCCCTCTGCTTCGGCCCTGTTCCAAAAGCGCTGATTCTGTGTCTGTAGCTTTAAATGCTAATGAGCTGCTGCTGGCCACGCCCCCTCTGAGAGACGACACCATGGTGCTCGAGGAGGAGATTCAGGTGATAAGGATAATCACAAATCGGCCAGATCTGAGCAGCTGAGTTCAGACTTTTTTTTAGGTTTTTATATAGATGGATCAGGACACAAAGCGAGGGGTCTTTGTTCCTGAAACTTTCAGAATCTTTTTACACAGAGGGGAACATGTATGTGTGACGGACATGAAAAATCCGTTTTGCATAATGGGGGACCTTTAAAGTCCAGAGAGAGTTTCTGTAGCACACTTCCTGCTTCACATTGATACATGTGAACACCCCTAAGAGCCGCCCGATACAACCTCAGTTTTCTAATCCCGCACGGGGCTAAGTGCTCTACTCAACTGTATCTCATTGTATCTCAGGGTTGAAATGTGAAGAGAGAATACTGTTGTGTTGTTTTCCAAAAGTCCTCCAGGCAAAGCTTCACTAAAACTTGCCCAAGGGCATGTGGAGTGTTAGCAGAATCTCAAAGAGAGAAACATGCTTTACCTCCTAATCATCCCTCCCTGCCAGCTCACTCTCAGACTAAACTACGATCCTCCACCACCTTCAAAGCTTCAGTGCTAGAACAGATAACATCCTGCAACCTCAGCACGGCAGTCTTCAAGAATGTATGTTTGCACAGAGCTGATCGCACTTGAGGCCGGACGTCATCCACAAAACAGGGACACTAAAGACTCATGGTGAAGTAATGGTCAAGCACCCAGTCCGGAAGCCATCGATGGAGAAGTATGCATCAGATATATCCCGGTGAAGCCATGTTTCCGTAAAGCACATGAAACTACACTCGAGATATTCCGTCTGACTCCTGGCTAACGCCGTTAGCTCGTACATTCTATTAGCCAGTGATCTTATGTTCCCCATGATGAGAGGGGAGAGACATGGCTTACATTTCATGTTATCCTTAAATCTGGAACCAGCTGACCTCCTTTTTGTCTTTTCGGTATGCTGGGGATAAGTGGGGATAAGTGGGGATAGCTGTTATTCCAAACACCATGCTAGCCGGCTTTAGCTCGACTAGCTTCTCCCTGGTGTAAACAAGGCGGTTGCTGCACAACAGTGGCGAATTAACGACGGAAAAAACAAACATCTCTCTACAAGAAAGTTTAGAGATTGAACAGCTTCACGGGGTCCTAAGAGAAGTTTGTAATAGAAAAAGTAAGAAATACATTTTGACAAAAAGTCTCTGTTTTCAGATTTGTTTCTGAGATCCGATAATAAAAGCAAAAATTCGGAGAAAAATTGTCAAAATGTGGAGAAAAACAGAAAGAAATAGTTACAATTAGCTGGCTGCACTATATACCTTCTGTAACGCTGGGTAATTATTCCAGGATAGATGTTGGTCCAGTGCTTTAACAACCTCCAGTCGATAACGATGGGCAAAGCATTGTGGGTTCAGGTCTCGGAGCCGATAATAGAGCTTGACGGTTTTGTTGGGCAGGTCTGATCGCCATATTCTGTCCAGTTTATTACCTAAGCTGTTTGAGGGATAAAGTCTTTCCCTGATGATTCATCCTCTCTTTTACCCACACACTAATTCCCTGGGTTACTTCTGCACGATGAGGGCCAAATTAACTGTGACTTCCACTCCACCTGGTCTCATTAGACATGACATGTTTTAGTATTGTGCACAACATTAAGCCAATATCGCCCTGCTGTGTGAAACCTCTGAGCAGGGTGGGCTGAGCTGAAGTAAAGGAGCAGGCGAGGAGGGGCTGTATACCCATCTGTCCCCCTGTGGAGCTTTACAAAGATTAAACAAAATTAATTAAGTTCCTGTTAGTCTAAATGACTTATCGGAGGTCCACCCAGCCTATCGCACGCCAGGCTAAACCTCATCAGATGCATACTAATGATTATCCGCTGCCACTGTGGCGAGGGGCTTTACAACCGGCTGACTCTCGGCTATCACCTTGGGTTTTTGTCACGAGGCCATGGCAATTAGCTTGGAACATGTGGGGAAAGGGAAAAAAAAGACATAATAAAAATAAAATAATTGCCCCAGTAATTATCCTCATCTTTCTCACTCAATGTCCCGTGGAGACGCAGGCACGCTCCGCGGGGAGTGAGGAATGAGTCCTGGGCTTTTTGTGTTGCTGTGTAAACTGGATTAGTGCTCTGCCTGTCCCACCGTGGCAGGGGAGTGATTGGATTAGCGGAGTGGAGAGCACAGCAGCATGGCAGGGGGATAGATTACCGGCCCAGTCGGGCTGTGAGACGGGCGCTCCGTGGCCTGCAGGGAGCACTGGGAGGCCCCAGACATCTTAAAGGGCCCCAGATAACCATCGACACACACTCTCCCTTTCCCTGCTCCAACCACGCCGCTATCTCTGCTCTCCTCGCTCAGACACAAGTTCACTTTCAGAGGCTGTGATGTCCATTAGGTCTCCACCTGCTGCGCTGCTGCGAGGGGAGATAAAGTGGTATCTACGCTGGCCGCCGCATGCCAGTGGGTGGTGAAAGTTTCCAAAACAAAGTCACTATTGCCATCATGCGATTTCCACGTTCACATATTTTCAGTATTTATCTCTGAGGACCAACTTGAGCAATTAAAAAGATTGGTGTCTCCTTAGTGGCTTCGAAACGACACTTTGAATATTAACTCTGGCCTGTGATGCTGTTAAAATCACAACCAATGCATTAGAGTGCCTTTACACGGGTTTGATTTAGGACTTTATCAGTACTTATTTACTTACACAGCTGTGTGTGTCACTTTTTAGTGTCCCCTGGTCTCCAGCTGTGTGTGTCACTTTTTAGTGTCCCCTGGTCTCCCAGCTGTGTGCGTCACTTTTTAGTGTCCCCTGGTCTCCAGTTGTGTGCGTCACTTTGTAGTGTCCCCGGTTGCGTTCCAATAGTCCATTTAGCTTAGGAACCTTCCTAACCAAGTGAAATGACCCGGAAGTAAGTCAGTGGCAGCCATGATAAGTGCCGTTCCAATTCTCTAGATCAGAGGTCGGCAACATTTTTGATATGAAGTGCCATTACAAAAAACAATTGTTATCAGCGTACCGACGAACGTGAATTATCAACGGGGGGGGGGGGGGGAACGACTAAATAAATGAAACGGCCTCCCAAGAAGAGCTCGCCTCTCTCCAGTCATTGAAGCTAAAGTGGGGTATTGAACCTGAAGCTTGTTGCTTCTGCCCTCCTCGACTACGGTCTGGGAGCCGACAGGAAAGTTCAACACACAGATGGCCAGTCCGCCCCTGTGTAGCATATTATTTCGATGAGAGATGAGCAGATCGCCACTGGGCTTTCAACTAAAGACACAGCCACGCAAAAACTGCGGCATTTGTACAGCTCCTTGTGGGTAAAGCCATTTGTGAAGTGCTTTCCTCCGTGGGGAAACGATCAGCACCACGGAGGAAAGCGGCAGAAAGTCGCCTGGAGTTAAAGAGAGCGGGGCTGCGTTGCGTGGATGGCTTTCCTTTAGGTAACGGGGAGACGCGCCTATAGCGGCGGTCTCGTTCAGGATCCGAAAATACAATTTAAATATTTTGCACCCTTATTCCACTTATTCCTAGTGTGGCGCTTGCCAATGGTGGCTCGCGTGCCAGGGGTTGCCGACCCCTGCTACAGATGATAGGAAAGGAGGTTTCAAACTTCCTTTATAACCTCCTTTAGCTTAGGAACCACTGGACCTCCCTAACCGACAGGAGAGGAGAAACATTTGCTCCCGTTTAGCATTATGGGCGTCATAGCCATAGACTATAAAAGTCTTACCCAAGGCTGAATCATAAACTAAAATGTATATGTATGCATAAAGGGTTACGTCCTTAGCTGGCTAATAAGTAGCAAGCTAAGCTACCAAGCACACAAACACCTGCGAACGGGCTTAACATGTATAATATTATCATTTTAGACTTCTTGGAAGTTCTGTTAGTACATTCAAGCGCACAGCACGACATTTTAATTGTCTGATATTTGTAACAATATTCCCTAAAAGGCACAATCACCACGAACACGGCTAAAGCTAAAGCGTCAAGTACAGTCCTATGACTAACTAACGCTGTAGCCTCTATGGTTGTAGCCTAGCAGAGTGGACAAGTTGCTGTTAGCTGACAGTGAGGCATGTACGTGTCCATCAACGTGACCACGCCCTAATTTATGCAAAAACTTTAAGACCTAATATAAATAAAAGGGTCGTGTAGAAAACAATTCACTCAGATTCATAATCATGAAGGTGGAATCTAACTATATCGATAATAATATTTATTGCATCCATGGGTAGAAACATGTTTTTTTCTGCTGTAAAGTTGGGCATTTTAACATGGGGGTCTATGGGAATTGCTCCTTTCTGCAGCCAGTCCCTAGTGGCCCATGCATGAACTGCAGTGTGTGGCACTTCCGTGTTGGCGTCCCGGCTGTTCCCCAGAGTTTGCCGCTCGGTTGTAGTCCGCTGTATAGAAAACTGTAGTTTCCATAGTTCCCCCACAGCAGCAGACGCACATTCATGACGTCCGCTGGCGCATCATAAACACGTCGGATAGTGAAAGTGCAGTCGGATTCTCTAAAGTACTGCAGTCTCTTCTCCTAAGTCCTTTTGAATTCTCCTATCCACTATCCCTTAACCCCTTGACGTTTCACTCAGAGGTCAAGGAATAGGAGATAGGGTTAGAATTTAGGAGCTGATTTTTGGATTATCGGAACGCAACCCCCTATTCTCCCAGCTGTGTGCGTCACTCTTTAGTGTCCCCTATTCTCCCAGCTGTGTGCGTCACTCTTTAGTGTCCCCCGGTCTCCGTTGTGTTTTGAGCTTCTTGCAGCATTTTGTTTATCCCGCACTTTTAGTAACGCTTTTCAGTGTTGTTGATGTTTCTACAAGTTTATACAAATTTGTGTTTTTACTTTTATATTGTTTCTGGAACTGTAGCGCGTTTACTCGAAAGGAAATGTTTCGGGCGTTACCTGACGGCCACCGTATCATATGGCAATACGTTCAATCGTTCAATCGAGAAATCAATAATTATTTATAACACACGTTTTTGACATGAATCTGTTTTTCTCAGAAAGCACGACATCCGACTGACAAGTAAAGGGGCTAACAGCTAGCTAACACTAGGGCTGAAGACTAACGTAACTATGGTTACCTTCTCACGGGATTAAACAAACAACACGCAACACAGATCCATCCCCTCACAGAACTATAGCGAAGACGGTAACTGAGCATATTTACTAAATGTCTAACTAGTACTCTTGCAAGCTAAAGCCAGACTTCCCTCTGAGAAAAACAGCAGCCTCTCCTTTATTCATTGGATGTATTACTCAATAACATAGTGATTATATAAGACGGGAGTTCCAGACTAAGAGAAACACAAGGCCCGAGGAGAGAGGCAGAGTCGTCCTGCCTTCATGCAGCAGCAACACACGGCCTGTGTACTCATTAGCACCGAGCCGCGTACAGCTTTGAGGAGCTTGTGCGTGATAAATAATGCAGCAGAGGAATGTCTGTTTGATCCTGGAAACAGAAGAAACCTGGGGACCATTCCTCTGCAAAGCAAAGCGGAGCAGACAGGCGTCCTGGCAAAGGCACGAAGAACACAACGTCCTTGAAACTGAGTCATTAGATCATAACATCGGAAGAGTGTGATAGCCATTAGTCTGATTTTAAAAACGCACGATCGGGCTTTAAAACTATTTTTATTTTCCGAGCCCAATGTTTTAATTGTTTCCTAAAAACATCCTTCTTTATATTCAGACAGTGTTACACTCGTCGGACTGGAGAACAACACACTGCCGCTGCTAAATGAAAACACTCTGAAGCCTCGGGAGGAAAGTCGGAGGCATTTTTAATATTCTCCAGCAGACCAAAAAGAAAGCCTCCGCATCTCGTCCTCTGCCAGGACACTATACGCTCATCATTTACACAGACCTGCAGCTTCCAGAAACGTTGTTAATACATTCATGACACCTGGGATTGGATTTCTTAAACACATTAAAGTGCCATGGGAGCGGCTTTCTCTCGGACCCTTGATTCAACATTCCTAATTAATATCGCACAAATGTCACAGGGTGTTAGATAACAATGCATATTGTACCGAGCTGCAGCGAAGAAGACATGCAATTGAAAGGAAGCTGTCATTGGCCTGTGACACTTTGAGAAAATAATAACCCTGATAATGATTTTGAAGGAGCGCCGCAGAGTGACAGCATCAGGGCTGCCGGACGGGAACGCTGCTTCGGCACTTTGTTTCTGAGGAAAAGTCATATCTGCCGTGAGCATTAGGCGCCCAACTGAAACATTCAGTCTGTTCAATTTGAGGTTTACCAGGAACCTCATATCGCCTACTGCTTAACAACCTGCTCACATGCCGTGCAACCGCTCTTAAACCGCTGGAATCATTATACAAACAAACACTTAAAATAGTTGATAAGAAGTCAGTTTATTCTCATCATTGCCCAATACTCACAAAATATAACTTGTTGAGCTGGGAACATGTAATTAGATGCAAATGCTTGCCTCATGTACACAATACACTAAACAAAAATATAAACGCAACACTTTTGTTTTTGCTCCCATTTCTCATGAGATGAACTCAAATATCTAAAACATTTTCTATATACACAAAATAACCATTTCTCTCAAATATTGTTCACAAATCTGAAAAAATCTGTGACAGTGAGCACTTCTCCTTTGCCGAGATAATCCATCCCACCTCACAGGTGTGGCATATCAAGATGCTGATTAGACAGCATGATTATTGCACAGGTGTGCCTTAGGCTGGCCATACTAAAAGGCCACTCTGAAACGTGCAGGTTTGCTTTATTGGGGGGGTCTGGGGGGGCCGAAAACCAGTCAGTATCTGGTCTGAGGGGTAGGGGTAGGGTAATGTTGTGAATCGAGTGGCCTGTGTTCGTCGTCCATTACATACGCCTGCCCATACCATAACCCCACCACCATCATGGGCCACTCGATTCACAACATTACCCTACCCCTACCCCTCACACCAGATACTGCCTGGTTTTCGGACCCCCCCCCAGACCCCCCCGATAAAGCAAAACGGCACGTTTCAGAGTGGCCTTTTATTGTGGCCAGCCTAAGGCACACCTGTGCAATAATCATGCTGTCTAATCAGCATCTTGATATGCCACACCTGTGAGGTGGGATGGATTATCTCGGCAAAGGAGAAGTGCTCACTATCACACATTCTTTCAGATTTGTGAACAATATTTGAGAGAAATGGTTATTTTGTGTATATAAAAAATGTTTTAGATCTTTGAGTTCATCTCATGAAAAATGGGAGCAAAAACAAAAGTCTTGCGTTTATATTTTTGTTCAGTGTAATCCACGGCCTCACCTCACCTCCGCTCAGACATTTTATCACCATACGCACACCTGTAACCAGGGCAACAAGAGGAGACTGCGTTATTCCATTAAGGAAGAGTTCATTCAGCCAATCTTCTTCTTCTTTTAAAGCTGCAGTGGAACTCAATCCCAGTAACGATTAGAGAACTAAACACCTGCAGTTTATTTAAATCTAACTTAAAAACACGGTTAGTGGAAAGTCAGCTCCGTCAACACTGACACAATCTGTACTTTAACGCTCTGTTGGTACACGTGTGCCTTGACCTGTTGCTATCCGTCTGCTTTGGGAATATACAGTATTTTAGTTTAGTTTTTATATATGCTTTTATCATAATATAAGTATCTCTGTTGAATGTTGTTTTACTGATTGTATTTACCTGTTATTTCAAGTGAATTTTTGTTTTTAGGATGACTTTCAACATCTGTCCAGGGACTACAGACGACAAATAGCCTGTTGGCTAACTCTGGCGCATTTACAGAAATGTCAATTAATGTGCACGGTCCCTGCCAAATAAATATATTAAAAAAAACAAAAACAAAAAAACGGGTGTTAAAATGCACTGCTGTCGATGTAGACGCCACTTTGGAACGTAGCAGCGCGCAGGAAGATACTGTAATATTGAAAACAAAGTAATTCTAAGAAAGAAAGTCAAAAAAATTCGGATAAAAAATTGCCACCATTTTGAGGAAACAAGTCAAAATGCACGATGTATAACCAACTTCAATGGCCTTCTTTAAATGTAAGAAGACACGCATTGGCTTCAGCTGATATTTAAATGCGTTTATCTTAACTATCCCCCTTATTTAAAGCAGTATTTCGTACCCTACTCGTCAATTCATCAAGTTAGACTTTCTGTTCAGATTTATTTCTCTGTCCCCTCTGCAAGAAAATGGATTGGCAGAAGAGCGTTCACGTTCAAAGCCCCGACTGACTGGAATACTTTACCTGCTGCTGTTAGACCTCTATCTTCATTGGGTTTATTTAAACATGCATTCTTATCTCACTTCAACCGGTCTGTACTCGTTATAACTGATATTGATGAAACTGATTTGCTCGACTGTCTCAAATTGTAATGATTGTATGCATGGCTTGAATTTCACTTAACAGACTGTACGTGGTTTGTTTGTGTGTCATGTTTTGCTTTTTGTCTTTTTGTTTATGTACGTCTGTAATAGGGTTTCCAGAACTGACCATGATCAAAATCGATTATTCGGCAGCCCTGGCGAATAATAATCGATTATTAGACCGACCCCCCCGCAGCAGTCTGCTCTGCACGCAGGCTTCCTCCAAGTTTACAGTAAAACAAACTGGTGGTGTGACCAATGACCATTTACAAGTATTAATACTATTACTAGCATATATATATTTATATATATTTTGGTTGAAACTAAGCCAGAAAAAAAAAAATAAAAAAAAAAAAAATATATAAATAAAATCGATTTTTAAAAATAATATTCGATTATGGAGACTGTAGCGAATATTCGAATAATCGAATAATTGCTGGCATCCCTAGTCTGTAAGTTGTTGCTATTGTCGGGACCCCCTTGAAAACGAGATGGTGCATCTCAAGGGGTTTATCCCAATGAATACAATTTCTATATATATATAACATTCGGGGAAAAAAGTCAAAATTCGGAGAGAAAACGTCAAAATGCTGAGAAAAAGAAGAAGATTTTTGACTTTTCCGTAAACACGAGATGTCACTTTTTCTATAAAAACAGAAAGTTGGAAAGAGGTAAGGATGGCCTTGGTATGAAGTAAAAACCGAGCATCTGGTGTGTGTGGCGCCCTGTGCGGTTCAGAGCTTTACCTACGACAATGACATCAAGCCATGTGAAGCTTTTATGGCTTGAGGTTAATAAGTTAATTCGAGCAGTTAGACCTGGACAGAAGGACATCAATTTGTCCCTGAGACGATGTTCCTGCAGCATTTCTGCTCACATCCTTGTCCTACTTTAATGCATAGGCTCCTTTTTGAGCATTCCCTGTCGCGTACCCCTTGCTGAGTATCCATAATTCAGAGCTGCAGCCTCTGAAGTCAGGGACACATCACCTGGTGAATATCTGGTATGCTGTGAAGCCGGAGCTGTGCAGGTTCTGCTGTCGTCTTGTTTTGAAAACAGAGCGGGCGCATGTGACAGACGGATGTGATTTAGGACAATACACATTTCTCTCTGGAGATGTTCCCTCCTGTTGCGGAGAGGCTCGGGAGTCAACACGCGAGGAGTCGGCGGCGGGGGGTTGTGTTGTCGGCAGGGCGCTGCTATTTATAATCACTCAACACACGGAAAGTGTCCACAACTGTTAGGAGCTCCTTATCTCATGGCTCTGTCAATATGCCTCTGTGTGGGCGGGCGGCGATGCTATCACAGCGCACCACACCGACACACACACACACACACACACACACACACACACACACACACACACACACACACACACACACACACACACACACACACACACACACACACACACACACACACACACACACACTTTTAGTCTTTTTTCTACAAAACACTTCTCAGTTTTTGCCCAATCCTTCAAACAAACATGCACTAATTTTTCCCCACTGCAGAATGTGTGTGTGCAGAATGTGTGTGTGCAGAATGTGTGTGTGCAGAATGTGTGTGTGCAGAATCATCAGTACGTTATTCAACACACTCAAAACCTCCCTCCAAACATTCACCAATGAGTTTGCCGACATCTATCAAGTCTGTGTGAACGCGTTGGAGGCAGGATACTGAACAACACTTCAAATATATATGAGATATTTTCACATATTTTTGCGGATGTTTTTAAATCGGGATGAAGGTTTATTTGATGTTAGCGCCATACAAACATGTTTGCTTGTATGCTACGTTTTTCCACGCGAAAAATAACTATTATCACTTTCAGTAGGTTTTGCGGTCTTCTGGGGACAACGTTGTAAAATCATTCATCACTGTTGCCTTTTGTGATTCAGAAAGGTTTGATTGTGTCTACCTCGCAGCAGCCTCAGTTCACAATACGCTTATAATCGTTCAGACGAGAGCAAACTGATGAACCGGTTAATCGCTAAGGAGGAGAACCTGCCGGATAGATGAGCTGTGACTGAGTCTTTAGAGACGATTAGATGAACCGCAGTGTTTTTAGCACCAGAAGAAGAACACACTCGACTGTACACACGGTGGTGGAGGTTATCGTGTGAGGACTTGAAATTATGCGTGAAACTTAAGTGGAATGCTCATTAAAATCCTTGGGTGGGCTTAGCACAAATAAAAGTATAAAATATATCCGTTAACTTCCCTGGAAATGTTGGTGATTTTTGGTTATTCTGTCGTTTCCTCCAATATACAACATCTTTACTGGCTAGCCAATAAGATATGCTTTAGTGACATTGAAAATGTGGTTATATATTAAGTTACACACACATACACTTATGTACATTACATTACTACTGTCTGTTGCTTCTTAGGTAGTCCATAGCAACAAGAATCTGTATGTTATTATGGAAATATATGATTTAGTTGTATTACTGAAATCTACCCGCTGCAGATTTCATTCTACAATGTTAAACTTATTTTATTTTAAATATACTGACTTATTTATCATCATTCCACTCCAAGTAGGGAACGAGTCCTTACCCCGAGTGAAGGAGTTCAAGTATCTCGGGGTCTTGTTCTCGAGTGAGGGAACAATGGAGCGTGAGATGGGCCGGAGAACCGGAGCAGCGGGAGCGGTACTGCAGTCGTCGTGGTGACGAAAAGGGAGCTGAGCCAGAAGGCAAAGCTCTCTGTCTACCGGGCCGTCTTCGTTCCTACCCTCACCTATGGTCATGAAGGATGGGTCATGACCGAAAGAACGAGGTCGCGGATACAAGCGGCCGAGATGGGTTTTCTCCGCAGGGTGGCTGGTGTCTCCCTAAAGCCCCTGTCACACTGTCCCGAAATGTACACCCGATGGACACACACATATGGAATTGTGAATTTCGCACGAAGATGGCCCCGAACCACACACGAAGGCAACATTTACATTACATTTAAGAAATACAACTGCAACTAAAGTACCAAAAACAATTATGTTACAGTACTATGATACTGTACTGATATCTTCAGACTTTGTTCTTTACTTTATCCGTCTTTATATGTAGAAAATATTACGTTTTCTCCGTAATGTTGTTTCCATAACAACAACAACTTCCTGTCAACTCTCCTTCAAAATAATATATTATATCCTTTTTAGTTTCACAGAACACAAATCGGGTTATTTACATAATATGTTTACATGATTTTGTTGTGCAATAAAACAACCCGATGGACACGATAAAGGAAATGTTCAAATTCGGCTGTGATCGTAGAAACATCGGGCCGTTCGTGAGGCATCTTAAGCCATCGTATGACCGCCAGCGGAGTTTCTTAGGCTCCGGCAGCAACTTCGTGAGCGGTGGCAAAATCTTTGGCATGCCAACAAATTGACGAAGGACCTCGAGAAGGTTCATTTTCGTGTTGAATTCGTGTGTCCATGTTACCCTTTGTAAGGCCATCGTGAGGGCATCTTGTTATCATCGGTGCCATCGGGCATTCGCCCCGATCAGAGTGAGGGCGAATGCCCGATGATAACACGAAGATGACACGACTTGACAAGATGCCCTCACGAGTGCCTTACGAAGTTGCCGCTCACGAAGTTGCTGCCGGAGCCTGAGAAACTCCACCGGCGGTCATACGATGGCTTAGATGCCCTCACGAACGGCCCGATGTTGCTACGATCACAGCCGAATTTGAACATTTCCTTTATCGCGTGTCCATCGGGTGTCCATTTCGGGACAATGTGACAGGGGCTTTAGGGATAAGGTGAGAAGTTCAGTCATCAGGGAGGGACTCGGAGTTGAGCCTCCTTCGCGTCGAAAGAAGCCAGTTGAGGTGGTTCGGGCACCTAGTTAGGATGCCACCTGGGCGCCTCCCTAGGGAGGTGTTCCAGGCACGTCCAGCTGGGAAGAGACCGAGGGGTAGACCTAGGACCAGGTGGAGGGGTTATATCTCTTCGCTGGCCTGGGAGCGCCTTGGGATCCCCCAGTCAGAGCTGGTTGATGAGGGGAAGCAACGTTTGGGGCTCTCTGCTGGAACTGCTACCCCCGCGACCCGACCACGGATAAGCGGGAGAAGATGGATGGATGACTTATTTATTTTCCCTAAATGTGTACTTCTGTACATTTTGTGTTTTATTTTATTCTAAATACTGTGTGCATGCCTTTTGATCTAATAGTATGTTATTGTTGTTTTGTGTCTCTGTGTATACGGCTGTAACAATGTAAATGTCCCGTCTTTGGGACAAATGAAGGAACTCTGATTCTGAACATATGTCTTTTAGACCGACTGTTTCTCGGCAGAAGAACTTTTTTGAACGTGAATGTATTCAACTTTTTCATTTTAGGAGATGAATACTTCACAGATTCCTCAGGATTTCAAAGGACTCTTTTGTGAGCGGCCTCTGAGAGGGAAGAAGAGAAGGAGACAGAAACACGTCTGCAAACACGAGGACATGTCAGCCCTGCAAAATGTCAGAACGCCACGATGAGCCGGGTCGGACTCACACCGTAGCTTTGATATTTACCTAAACTCTCATTGGGTTTCTAATATGGGATCTGGAATAAAGTAAGGATATAGACGCATATCAGGCACCTATCATGAGCCCGAACACTGTGAAACTAAAATTGACATTGCATTTTATGTTGACCTTTAAATTGTGTTATGTTACATTTCTTTACTTTTCATTATCTGGTATAGTATAATTATTTTAACCCATACACATGGCTTTGTTTAAAGGGGCCTTCATTTGCTTTTTGGAGTCTTCCTTTCACTGAAATATCTGTTGACTTTAATTAAATGTATTAACAGATATCTGTTGACATGATACATTTAAATAAAGTCAACGTTTTAGTATATTTTTTGTTATTTTGCCATAAAACTTGAGGTCGTTGACCAAAAACGATGTATTTTGATAACGGAGGGTCGGCGGGGGCATGGGGCTTAACAGGTTAAAGTCAACGTCTCAGATTTCCTGTAGTGATTTTTTTGTTATTTTGCATCAAAATGTAAGGTCATTGACCAACAACGATGTATTTGGATTCAAATTTGTAATCAGATTAATCACAGTTTAAAAATTAATTAATCATGATTAATCACAATTCGAACTATGTCCAAAATATGCCATTTATTTATGTATATTGTTGGGAATGGAAAGATAAATGAAAGAAGGCGGATATATCCATTTAACATACAGTATCTATGTTTATTATAAAAAAATTCTGCGTGTCAAAATGAAAGACAACCCACACACCTATCAATCATCAAACCGTGGGGTCTTTCATTACGTGTTGATTTCTATCAACGGGGGAGTACTTCAGGAAAGTCGACAGAGGGGGCGGCGGCGGCGGCTAGTGGAGTACTTCGTGACCATAGAGTGTGATCAGCTGTTTTAGCGCAGTTCTCCAGACCGACGTTAACAGCAGCCCTGTCTGTGCACACGGAGACCGACTCTGTCGTCCGGTGATCTAACCGCCTTCTGGAAAAGCTTCACAAGTACGTCGGTACGCAAATGCGCTTTGTGACACAAGTGACGGTACGCATTTCAGATTACGTACATACCCTGCGTACCAGTTATGTGCACCCCTGTACCAGAGCCATATTATTACTATTATATGGCTCTGCCCTGTACTACAGCAAGAGTATTCTCCGTCGGGACTTCCTGCAACAACACCACGCCGTTATCAAAGATGTTCTATTGAGAAGACGATCACTACGTGACAAAAGTTTTCAAAACCGTGGCTACTGAAATCAATCTTACTAACTGCTGTCTGTGCAATTTCCTCCGCACGAGTTGGCAGACTTTATTTTGCTTACTTTAACATCATGTGTCATGGTGGGGCTAAGCCACTTCTTGGTATGGGTGTAGCCTACCCCAGCCATACCCTGGCGCTGCCACTGGTGGCACGTATGGGGCGGGCCTTTCTGCACATGCGTTAAATGCGTTAAATATTTTAACGCAATTAATTCAAAAAATTAATTACCGCCGTTAACGCGATAATTTTGAGAGCACTAATATATATATAACCCATATACATGGCTTTGTTTAAAGGGGCCTTCATTTGCTTTCCGGGGCCTTCCTTTCACTGAAATATCTGTTGACTTTAATTAAATGTATTACGTCAACAGATTTCACATAACTGTATTAGGTTAGTTGAAAGCAATCGTATTAAGTTGAGCACAATTAAACGTATTATTATTGCTTTCAACTAACCCAATACAGTTGACCAAAAACGTTGTCTTTGGATAACGGAGGGCTATTTGACTGACTTGCCTCTACATATTAATATTTCGTAAGTTGCATTAAAAAAAGGACACACAGTAACAGGGCGCGTGCATGCCTGATGAGAAGCATCAGATCTGCAGTGTTTTCATCAAACCGGCCTCCATGAAGCCTCCAGCGTCGGAGCATCCACTCTCCGTCCTCCACAAAGAGCTCATTACGAGCATTCAGGATGTGAGTGCTGTGTTTGCAAACCCTTGATGCTAAACCTCTAATATAGTGTTTCGGAAAGTGGCTGCAAAATTAAAACGGCAATCATTTGTGTCACAGCATGAGGGACTCCTTTGATATTCTGAACACACGGTTTAATTCAGCTCTGACGCGGCGCCTGGATAGAGAATTTATAACGGTATCTATTTAACATGTTTTATATATTTCGCCATCAGCAGCTAAAACGCATTTGTATCTTAACAATATTTATTAATACACCACTTCTTATTTCATAATCTACATTTAAATATGTGTTATTGTTGTGATATATTGTACATTGTTACTTTAAATTGCTATATTAAAAAAAAAAAAAAGCCAATTCATTTTATTTCGTGTTTTTATGGCACATTTTTATTTACTTTTTAGGTTTATATAATATTATTAAATAAATGGCTTTTCTTGCTCCTTTTTAAAAAGAAATGGAGTATCCCTAACCGGCTATTCTATGTTATTATAACTTTTAATTTTACATTTTTACTTAACTGTTTATATAATTATTTCTAATTTATCTTTTAATTTCACTTTTCTACATTTATATACATGTTTTGTATTATTTTAAATAATTGTTAAAATAATTATCTTTTGTTGTTCATATTTCATTTTATAAAAAAAGTAAATATCACAAAAATATTTTCTATTCTATTTTATTTAATACTTTTTAGGTTCATATTTCTAAGAGGGTTTAGCATTATGATCTGTTATTGCCTTTTTTAAATCTAAAATGGAGGAACTGTCAGAACTTTTTATGTTTAATTTCCCCTTTTTCATATTTTTTGTTTCGCTGATTCATATAATTAACTTCTAATGTAAGTATAAATATGTTTTGTTTATTCTAAAGTGAAGCAATTGTTAAAAAACCCAGTATTTTTGATACATATGTTAATTTTGTTAAGATACCCTGCTGCTCTTCTGTAATAAGAGAATTATGCACGACAATATTTAATAAAATCTGAATAAATGTCCCTTTTCTTTCCTAACAGTAAAGCTGTCACTGGTCCATCCACAGGGCGAACAGATTTCAACACACACTGGACACACAGCATGGAGGATATTGTTGTCCCAAACTCTACAGACATCCTCCAACTTCGTTTAGAAATTATTTAGAGCTGCTCACCCAGCAGGCAAGTGCTTCATAACTGCTGCCGTTTCCCCCAGCGAGGTCCGCCCCCGACCAGCTGCCACGCTGGGGAAACAAAATCAGACGCACCTAAAGTCATTTCACCTCTCCGGAGTGTGTGATGCAGCCAAAGGTCCACAGAAGTCCACATCTTCCTCTCACTCACATCACTCCACTCCAACAACACACAAGTACACACGTCCTTTACTCAAGTGGAAGTACAGATACTCGTGTTTAAACATACTCTGGTGAAAGTAGAAGTACTGACTAAACTTCTTTACTCAAGTAAAAGTAAAGAGGCTTTGAAGTGTCCTTCTGTAAAAAGTACCCATAGCTAGCAGCTGCTTTAAAGAGTACCTGACCTCCCTTTATATCAATAGAACAATAATGTCATTGTTAGCTAATGAATGTTTCCATGCTGAACAACGGCAACATGGCAACGTTTCCATTGGTCCCTCTTCTTTAGAGAAGACCAGGAAGTGATGGATACACGGATCGTGTTCCAACCAATAGGCACGCAGTGACTCTAAAGAATAATGATCACGCACCAGACACACATTCAGACTAAAGGAACCAGCTGTTTGGAGAATGAGAGAAGTAGAAAGTACAGGTATTTGAGTTCAACATGTAAGAAGTAGAAAGTACAGGTATTTGAGTTCAACATGAGAGAAGTAGAAAGTACAGGTATTTGAGTTCAACATGAGAGAAGTAGAAAGTACAGGTATTTGAGTTCAACATGTGAGAAGTAGAAAGTACAGGTATTTGGGTTCAACATGAGAGAAGTAGAAAGTACAGGTATTTGAGTTCAACATGTGAGAAGTAGAAAGTACAGGTATTTGAGTTCAACATGTGAGAAGTAGAAAGTACAGGTATTTGGGTTCAACATGTAAGAAGTAGAAAGTACAGGTATTTGGGTTCAACATGTGAGAAGTAGAAAGTACAGGTATTTGGGTTCAACATGTAAGAAGTAGAAAGTACAGGTATTTGGGTTCAACATGTAAGAAGTCAAAGTAAAAAGTCATCAGAAAAATAAGTAGTGGAGTAAAGTACTGATACCAGAAAAATGTACTTAAGTACAGTAACAAAGTATTTGTAGTCCACTACTTCCCACCTCTGGCAATATATATATATATGTCGTTAATAACTGTGCGATATGTACCTGGCTGCATCTTCAGAACTGTTAAAGGCCCTGTCACACTATCCCGAAATGGACACCCGATGGACACACGATAAAGGAAATGTTCAAATTCGGCTGTGATCGTAGCAACATCGGGCCGTTCGTGAGGGCATCGAAGCCATCGTATGACCGCCGGCGGAGTTTCTCAGGCTCCGGCAGCAACTTCGTGAGCGGCAACTTCGTAAGGCACTCGTGAGGGCATCTTGTCAAATCGTGTCATCTCCGTGTTATCATCGGTGCATTCGCCCTCACTCTGATCGGGGCGAATGCCCGATGGCACCGAGGATAACACGATGCCCTCACGATGGCCTTACGAAGGGCAAAATTGACACACGAATTCAACACGAAAATGAACCTTCGCAAGATCCTTCGGCTATTTTTTGGCATGCCAAAGATTTTGCCACCGCTCACGAAGTTGCTGCCGGAGCCTAAGAAACTCCACCGGCGGTCATACGATGGCTTAAGATGCCCTCACGAACGGCCCGATGTTGCTACGATCACAGCCGAATTTGAACATTTCCTTTATCGTGTGTCCATCGGGTTGTTTTATTGCACAACAAAATCATGCACACATATTATGTAAATAACCCGATTTGTGTTCTGTGAAACTAAAAAGGATATAATATATTATTTTGAAGGAGAGTTGACAGGAAGTTGTTGTTGCTATGGAAACAACATTACGGAGAAAACGTAATATTTTCTACATATAAAGACGGAGAAAGTAAAGAACAAAGTCTGAAGATATCAGTACAGTATCATAGTACTGTAACATAATTGTTTGTGGTACTTTCGTTGCAGTTGTATTTCTTACATGTAATGTAAATGTTGCCTTCGTGTGTGGTTCGGGGCCATCTTCGTGCGAAATTCACAATTCCATATTCGTGTGTCCATCGGGTGTCAACTTCGGGACAGTGTGACAGGGGCTTAATGGATGTGTATTTTGTAAATTGTGTAATATTTTAATTTGTTAGTTCTTAGGTAACATTAAGCTGTCTTTGGCTGTTCTGCTGTAACCCGTGTACAGTTCCCCTCTGTGGGACGAACTAAGGGACTCTGACTCTGAACATTTGTCTCGAAGACCTATGAAAAGGGAATTTCTTCAACTTCTTCATTTTAGATCAATAGTTCCTATATTCCTCATAATTTGAAAATAACATCACGGCATTCTGATTCTCACTCACTCAGAAACATGCTAAACTCCTCGGCTGCAGAGTTTCTGATCGTGTTAATCAGCAGAGGACATGAAGCTGAAACTATGCAAACAAGAGGCTCAGCTGGATCATCTCCTCGACTAAACCCGCCCTAACATCCTCAACGTGTGTGTGAGGGCTGGAGTGTGTGAGGGCTGCACTGGGGAGGGAGTGTGTGTACATCTCCGTGGGAAAGAACAGGAAGTGTAACTCGACACTATTCCGATAGTGGAAAAAGATCATTTTGAATGTTTTTGTGATATGATTTGCGATATAGGGAATTATCTTAGCAAAGAAACATATATAAATATGTATATTAATGATCATGGCAGATATTGTACTTTTTTAAAGATCATTTTTAGGCCAGATTGCCTTTTTTGAGATGCGGAGTATGCGGCGGACCCACGGTGGGATTTTTTGAGAGGATCGATGCCAAACAAGGTTTTTCTTATTAAGTCTGTAGAATAACAACTTCCCTGTTTTTATATATGTTTACTTGATCAAATATTGCTGTTGCCGCGATGTTGGATGGTCACTTGTCCATTTTGCCATATCCATAATATTCCAATTCATATAGCAGCCCTACTAACCTCTGCTAGCAAATCATTCAAAAATATCACACAAAGAAATGAAGTAAGAAATGATATCAATACTAAAAGAGAACACATTTAAATGTCGTTTAGGATGTTCTTGTGATGCTAATGCTAATGCTAAATGTACCTTGTGTCCACATGTGTAAAGGAAGAGGCATAATGAAGTACTTGAACGGACCGTTTTTAAGGCAATGCAACTTTGGAAAACATAATCAAACAATGGCAACGTGGGGCTTTTCTTTAAATCGCCCTGAACTCTGAAAAGCCTGCATTATAAATAACCGCCATAGGGGATTACTTTAGTCGTTGTTATTGATAGTTTGTGTTCTGTGTAATTCTTTTTTCTCTTTGTACATTAAGTCAGTACAGACCATTGTTTCATTTGTGTGAATATATGTTGCTTTCCACTTCTAAATGACAAACATTACTTACGCATTGTCTAAACGCCATAAAGAGATTTTTGATCAGAAATAACCGTCATGAATATGTGTATGTAAAAATAAGAAAGTCGATTTGTTTGCCCATTGGAATAACGTTTTTTAAGGCAATGCTACTTTGGAAAACCTACTCAAACAATGGGCACATTTAACTTTTCTTTACATGTCATCACCCTGACCTCTGACCCCTGACCTCTGAACTCTGAAAAGCCTGCAGTATATAAATAAAGTAGTTGTATTACCCATTGGAACAACGTTTTCAAGGCAATGCTACTTTGGAAAACCTACTCAAACAAGGGCAAAATTGTACTTTTCTTTACATGTCATCACCCTGACCTCTGACCTCTGAAAAGCCTGCAGTATATTCATATCAATGAGTGACTCTTACCCTGTAGTAGTCGCTGCTGTAGATGTCCCGGGACATGCCGAAGTCTCCGATCTTCACCAGCAGGCCGTTGCCCACCAGGCAGTTGCGTGTTGCCAGGTCTCGGTGCACAAAGTGCTGCGACCCCAGGTACACCATGCCCGAGGCGATCTGCGTGGCGATGTGCAACATCTGGGACAGACCCAGCTCCCCGTTGGACTGCAGCGGCTGGCCGTCCACCAGGATCATGGCGTCCGGACCGTGGGCTCTGAGGAGCAAACAACAACACTGAGTGAATGGAGGAAGTGAGACTGAGGAGATCTGTAGGGTTACATGAACATCAGCAGGAGAGGACTCTTTAAAGTAGAGACACTACATACTGATATACACCTGAACATCAGCAAGAGAGGACTCTTTAAAGTAGAGACACTACATACTGATATACACCTGAACATCAGCAGGAGAGGACTCTTTAAAGTAGAGACACCACATACTGATATACACCTGAACATCAGCAGGAGAGGACTCTTTAAAGTAGAGACACTACATACTGATATACACCTGAACATCAGCAGGAGAGGACTCTTTAAAGTAGAGACACTACATACTGATATACACCTGAACATCAGCAAGAGAGGACTCTTTAAAGTAGAGACACTACATACTGATATACACCTGAACATCAGCAGGAGAGGACTCTTTAAAGTAGAGACACTACATACTGATATACACCTGAACATGAGCAGGAGAGGACTCTTTAAAGTAGAGACACTACATACTGATATACACCTGAACATCAGCAGGAGAGGACTCTTTAAAGTAGAGACACTACCTACTGATATACACCTGAACATCAGCAGGAGAGGACTCTTTAAAGTAGAGACACTACCTACTGATATACACCTGAACATCAGCAGGAGAGGACTCTTTAAAGTAGAGACACTACATACTGATATACACCTGAACATCAGCAGGAGAGGACTCTTTAAAGTAGAGACACTACCTACTGATATACACCTGAACATCAGCAGGAGAGGACTCTTTAAAGTAGAGACACTACATACTGATATACACCTGAACATCAGCAGGAGAGGACTCTTTAAAGTAGAGACACTACATACTGATATCACCTGAACATCAGCAGGAGAGGACTCTTTAAAGTAGAGACACTACCTACTGATATACACCTGAACATCAGCAGGAGAGGACTCTTTAAAGTAGAGACACTACCTACTGATATACACCTCTTCATGATGTATTGTATCATATTTGTGTTATTACCTTCTCTTAAAGTTATATAATTGCACTTATAACTTCTGAATGTGTGAACCTTTTCCAGCAGGTCAGACTCTGACCTCTGACCTCTGACCTTATTTCAGAGTGCTAATAAACCCTTATTCTGGAGCCCTGTTGTAGCTACGGAGAATTAGCATCACAAATACAGGCTGTTAGAAATATTAACGACAACCTGCAAGCACTTAGGCGGTTTTAATTGCACTGTTTTAATTTATGTTGTGGCCTGTTATACATGTGATACATTATATATTCCTTCACGAGGAACTTCAGTCCACATATTGAAGTTGGGTCTAAAACTCTCCTCGGTGACGATGGAGAGAAACTCATTTCCCGCGGGACGCTCCTGCTGTTCTCACCTTCCCGTCACTTCTCCATGCGGGAAAACCTCTCTCAGGCTGTCTCTCCGTTATCTGCTCACTACTCTTGGCTTTTAGCACGAGTGTGATTCCGCTCGGAAAGTAAAAGATTACACGTACGGTATTACGCGATCAGGATACAAGGAAAAGATAACTGTATTCCCTTAAAGTTGTAAAAGGATCAGATGTTATCTCTTCTCTGTGAGCTGTGCTGTTCTAGGATAATACTTTAAGTGTGAATACTTCTACTGCCTGAATCTGCTTCATGGTTTTCACTTTCTTTGCTTCATCTGTTCTGCTTTTAATTCAGCCGGTGAACCCACTGTTATCTTTTTAGATTAAGTTGCCGATTACATTTTCTTACAGGTAACTAGTTATTGTAATGGACTACATTTTTTCTTCCTTAGTTTGCATATTTGTGTCACTACACTTTTCTGCAGGTCATCCTCCGATTATCCGAAAGTTACGCCGGACACATCAGATCCTCTTTTCCATTCCTACTGATTCCACACATGTCATTTGTTAAATGTGTCCAACAGGACCCATAGACCGAACAGCAGCCGCGCCTTGCACCTCGCATGAAAACATTTCATCATTCGCGACATTGCCTTTCATTTCAGGAATGATTTCCCAACAGAAAGTCTTCACACACTCTTGAATCCTCACACACACACACACGCACGCATGCACGCACACACACACACACACACACACACACACACACACACACACACACACACACACACACACACACACACACACACACACACACACACACACACACACACACACACACACACACACACACACACAGCTGTCAGCGCTCTTGATAACACACACTTCTCTCTCAGACTCCTCCTGTGAACACCGGCTCCACTTCCTGGTACCAGAGCGCTCGCTGTTCAGCCGTCGTGTGGCTTTTGTCGGAGCTTATCAGAGGGCACGTCCCTCGGTAGAGTCTGGCATTACGGAACAAAAGCACTCCAGTTTGCTATCCCACAAAGCCGTGAAGATGGGAGGATATCAACGGGCTTTTCTTTGACCCTGATCGAAGTTCTTATCAACGTTCTTTAACTAAAGACATGTAGCACTCTTCCTGTTTCGTAAGGAGCTATGATCTAGTGCAGGGGTCACCAAACTTTTTTAGGGCGAGGGCTACAAGTCGTGAGCTACTTTTACTCCTCTTTTTTTGTTTTTTGCAGTGTATATATTTTGCACATTTTAACATTATTATATGCTGACCTTTAACCTTTGTGTGCTGTTTGGGTCTGTGGGACTTTCAGTGTTTACTAAAAGAACAAGTATTCCATTTCATTATTTTAACCTGCTTTATTTGGGGGTGGACGGTCCTCACCTCCTCTAGGGGGGGGCCTCACCTCCTCTAGGGGGGGCCTCACCTCCTCTAGGGGGGTCCTCACATCCTCTAGGGGGGCCTCACCTCATCTAGGGGGGTCCTCACATCCTCTAGGGGGGCCTCACCTCATCTAGGGGGGGCCTCACATCCTCTAGGGGGGGCCTCACCTCCTCTAGGGGGGGCCTCACCTCCTCTAGGGGGGTCCTCACCTCCTCTAGGGGGGCCTCACCTCCTCTAGGGGGGTCCTCACATCCTCTAGGGGGGTCCTCACCTCCTCTAGGGGGGCCTCACCTCATCTAGGGGGGTCCTCACCTCCTCTAGGGGGGTCCTCACCTCCTCTAGGGGGGGCCTCACCTCCTCTGGGGGGGGCCTCACCTCCTCTAGGGGCCTCTCCTCCTCTAGGGGGGGCCTCACCTCCTCTAGGGGGGGCCTCACCTCCTCTAGGGGCCTCACCTCCTCTAGGGGGGCCTCACCTCCTCTAGGGGGGCCTCACATCCTCTAGGGGGGCCTCACCTCCTCTAGGGGGGGCCTCACATCCTCTAGGGGGGGCCTCACCTCCTCTAGAGGGGGCCTCACCTCCTCTAGGGGGGCCTCATCTCCTCTAGGGGGGGCCTCACCTCCTCTAGGGGGGGCCTTCACCTCCTCTAGGGGGGCCTCACCTCCTCTAGGGGGGCCTCACCTCCTCTAGGGGGGTCCGGGGGCATGCACCCCCGGGAAGAGTTTTTTTTAAATGTTGAAGTGAAATGTTGAAGTGAAATGCATCAATCTGCTGCACTTTGAGCACAACATGCATGTATGGATACATGCATGTTCAATAATCCAAACATCTTTAGAATATGATCACAACCAACAACAAATCATTTAAACTTGTTTATTCTGATCTTATGTTACCTAGTTAGCATTCTTTATTTCTATGTATGCATATTTTACTAATCACTCCCTTTTTAAACAGTTTTTTGTTTACCGTCCTACAGTAAAGGTGTGCTCTCTCTCTCTCTCTCTCTCCCTCTCCCTCTCTCTCCCTCTCTCTCCTCTCTCTCTCTCTCTCTCTCTCTCTCCCTCTCTCTCCCTCTCTCCTCTCTCTCTCTCTCTCTCTCTCTCTCTCTCTCTCTCTCTCTCTCTCTCTCTCTCTCTCTGGGGACACACACATGGGATTTTGAAAAGAGTGGGGGACATGTCCCCCCTGTCCCCAGTGGAAATTACGCCATGCGTGTGTGTGAGTCGAGTGCAATAAATATATAAGCAAGTTGCAACACACACACAGTAACACTCTGCCCCTCATGTGCTGCATAGGCTGCATGCTAGGCTGTTCGATGGGGCTGATGTGTAGATTCTGCCAGAAGGAAAATCACGGTCCAGTAAATCAAGCAAGAACGTGATTGGTCGATATGCATTGTGGGGGAGGGGGGAGGAGGGGTGTGGTAGTAAGTAGATAGAGTTCGCTATGATTTAGGTTTCCTTTATGCATAGGGTAAATTCTTTTAATTACATTTCCTTTTTTGTTTTGTGTATTTTATACATTTTGGATTTGCTTGGCGAGCTATTTTTAGAACATGCCCTGCGGGCGACTCACGTTGCCCCCGCGGGCGTCTGAGTGCCCGCGGGCACCGTGTTGGCTACCCCTGATCTAGTGTTTATATCACATTTTGCTTCGATATTTTAACCATAATTGACACTACAGTATCTGACCATTGCATGTATGATATATGTGTAATGTGTGTATATGTAAAAGCGCTTTGAGTCATTGAAAAAGCGCTATAATAAATGTAAGGAATTATTATTATTATTATTACTCAGCCGGGGCAAGACCTTGTGATGTTTTTAAAAATGAGAAATCCTTTATTTGTCCCAACCAAAGAAATATCAATGTTACAGTAAAGGGGACAGTGCTGACAAACGCACATCCAATGAGTATAGCTAAAATATTTAGAGTGTTAAAGAGGTACGCAAACCTTTAAAGAAAACAAAAACGTAAATAGGAGGACATTTTGTTCTTAGAACCAATATCGGACAAATTCTTCTCAAAATAAGTTTGTTTGCAGAAAAAATATGTTTTAGTGTCACGATGTTTTCAGAGAAATGTGGCGTGGCAAAAACTGGTTCAACTTGACTATGGGGTGAAATAATCCGTCACAATCGTAGCTCAATTGGAGTTAGAGGACTCAAACTTAACTAGTCTCCTAAAGAGGCGTGTTGTATCTGCCGCGCAATCAACTTTCCAAAGCGTAAAAGTAACCGATTTAACTTTTAATACTGTCAGTAAATTGGTGGACATTTGAAGTCTAACCAGTACCCTGAGTGAAAAGGCTTCGAGCTAAGGTAACACACACACACACACACACACACACACACACACACACACACACACACACACACACACACACACACACACACACACCCTGCATCATGTTTCCGCCTGCTTTACTTCTTCCTGTCTGTTCATGTGACTCATCTCCAAGCTGCTCAGCCAGCAGTCGCTCCGTACATTAAGGTTAACCTTCGGTGAGAACTGACCTGAGGAATTTGTTGAGGTCTCCATGCTTCATGTACTCGAACACCATGATGAGAGGGTCTCCGTCGACACACACTCCGTAGAATTTAACGATGTGGTCGTGCTGCAGGTTGGTCAGCAGCTCCGCCTCCCTCTGGAAGTCCTTTCTCGCCGACAGATTGGGATCCTTCAATGTCTGAAAGGACGAATAGAAAAGTCAGCTAATTGAAAACGGAAAAACATAACAATGGCTGGTTGGGACACGTTTAGAGAAGCCAGTGTATCCATGACAGCCTTCATTGACTTACAATCATTTGTCTGACGATTAATTGTTCATAGAAGCCAGGTATAACACATATAATTCCTGTTCAGTTAAAGGTGGAGTAGGTAAGTTTCAGAAACCGGCTCGAGATACACTTTTTGTTATATTCCATGGAATGCTCTTAACATCCCGATAGCAATGAAAATCTTAAGTGCTTTGACAAAAAATCCATAAAGAAATTTCATCTGTAGAAGCCGTAATACTGTAAAAAGTACAACAACAAGTAGGCCATCAACAAGTAGGCCAACCAATCCGTTTAGCCGGGCCTACCTGCCTGTCAGCCTTACATCAGGGCACAAACTTATCTCGTGCCCTCATTGGTCATGTGCGCGTTTGTGTGTGTTGGGGGAGGGGCTCTGTGAGGAAGTGGCAGATTTTCTCCGGTTGTGAATTTTCAAATTCTAGCGATCTCGAGCCGGTTTCTCAAACGTACCTACCCCTCCTTTAAATCATAATAAGATTTCCGGTATGTTGGTTTGTTCATTCTTGAAGCAGCTTCCTGACAACATTTGAAATGTTTGACCGCACAAATTCCCAATAGACACTTGAACGCACCATAACTTTTCAAAGCTGTTCCAAAAAGTACCAACACTTTGAGAGCGAAGTCATTGTTTCCGTCTTGTTCTTCGTCACATCCGGTGTCCGGCCCCTACATGTTGCTGCAATGTCAGCTGCACTCCATCCTTCTTTCTCCAGCGTTATCTACAATCCAATTAAACCTCTCTGTTTTAATCATCCTTTCAGTTCACCCAATGTGTCCTTGAAGTGATGGCCATGCTAGAGGAGTCGCTCTCGTCTTCACATGTCTGTAGTTCCCTTAATCCACAACTGTACAGACTTACATTTCTCCACAAATGTCGAATTTTCTTACAAAATATGTACATTCGTGTCTCTGAGAAGATGAATCCTGCTAACTTGTTGACTACTAAAGTTCATTCTAGTACCATGTAAAGTGAAATGGTACACAAATGCTTATCTTTTAATTCACTACAGATAATCAACGACCCTTGGAAGTCCAACAACAACTTGTGATCCCCTGATTTCTCATCTACTGCATCAGAAGGTCAAAACTTCTCCATTGCTTTATTTATGAATAATCATCGGTATAACTCATGACCTTCCAATCCACTTTAATATGCTAACCTTGACCTCATTGAAACCAGCATGGCAGTGGCATCAAGAGCACGCTAGCAGAGCAACTAGCATGGGCCTACGAAGTTAAAGAATTATGTTCTAGTTATTTTCATAAGACGACAGCAGTGTTAAGGGAATTCACCTAAACGTACCATTTCGATGGATAGAGGATTTTAGTTTTGCTACGGACATGTTAACAAAGAGAATGAGTACAGTGATACATTCAGTGCAGTACAATTCAAGATTCCTGTCCAACGCAGCTTTTAGAAATAATCCAGCATGGCTAGATTCCTGGGGTGTGTTTAAAAAGTCCAACGAATTATGTTCCAAGACTTTTCCTTAGAACTTTTTACTTCAGAGATATGCAACATTACTTTGGAAAAGACAACAGCAGTATAAAGAGAATTCGCCTAAACTTACTGAATGCAATAGTCGAAGATTTATGTTTTTCTAAGGAACAATTTTAACAAAGAAAATGAGTACACCGATAAGTTCAATGCTGTCCAATTCAAGAAAGATTCGTTGTCCATCGCACTATAGCACAAAAGGATCCTCCATTGAATCTGAAAAACATACATTTGGATTTTATTGACGGTTGAATGGTGAGTCGCTTTGAATGTTGATGCCGCGCGAATGGTCGGGCATACTGATCTACGTTCCTTTCACAAAGGCTGGTACAGTGTGTACTATACTAACAGAGATAATAAAGGGAGCATTGAAGCCCTGTTACGTAGCATTTAGCGAACTCGTCCATGGCTGCCACTTAGAGACCATGTTGGAGAAAAAGGCTATTCATCTGCAGTCATAGTCCTGGAACGAATCACTCTCTCCCTAACCATTGGTTATTCCCAATCATCTGTTGCCTTTAGTTACTGCATACAGCGTAATGTTGCGAATGCTCCTTTGTCCTCAGCAGATCCATGGGAACAGGAACGGAAAGATAGCAGGGTTTGATTATAGGGTTCACCTGATACGGCACGGCATTGAGTCCAAACCAAATACAGTTACCTTTTATATTCATCAATAAAGCCTTGAAACTCTGCCCTTGTTGAAGAGTGTCGTCTTTGTTGTTTAGCAATACGGCATACAGTGCGTGGCTCTGCATTATATCCACCTAATAATCCAGCGTATCGCTTTCAGAGAGGAGGCTGGAACAACTTTACACAACAGAATTGATCTGATTGGTAGACGGATCGAGAAAGGACCGCTTTGAACTCCTCCGAAGTGGAGTGCTCAGAGCAAATCAAATCTTGATGGGAGGGCAGTTGAAGGTGACAGTATCAGAAAACAAGGAACAATCAAATAACATGGCTTTTGTTGTTGGAGGAAATAAAAAGACTCTTGACACTTCATCCGCTACAAGAACACACAGCCATCTGCCTCTCTTGATCTCCCACACTTCTGCTTTCTCATCTGCTGACATTATTGCAGACGCACAGACCTGGATGGAAATGCCTTTGTTCATATGCGCTGGAGAAGTGGTGGAGATGTACGGCACAGTAGGTAACATGGCCATACAAATCATATACCGAATCAAACCGCACTCTTACGGCCACTACATTTTCTTTTTGTCGCTGCTTTTAATTGAACTATTCATATCTTAGACTGCACTGTACTTTTATGTATTTTTTATTTTTATGTTTATTTTATTAGCTTTTATTTTGAATGGCCGGTGGTGGCGAAGTCGATAGGGACTTGGCTTGGCAACTGGAAGGTCGCCAGTTCAAGTCCCGGCAAGACCAAGTGCTACCGAGGTGTCCCTGAGCAAGGCACCGTTCCCCACACTGCTCCCGGGCGCCGTTCAAAATGGCAGCCCACTGCTCCTAACACTAGGATGGGTCAAATGCAGAGAAACAATTTCCCCACGAGGGATTAATAAAAGTCCGTCTTATCTTATCTTCATGACTGATTTTAAATGCCATTTTCTTAACGTCTTTCGTTTTTTATTTTTTTTTGTAAAGCACTTTGAATTGCCTTGTGTTGAAAAGTGCTATATAAATAAACTTGCCTTGCCTTACACACGGCGGCGTGCGTTGAAGCTTGTCGGTGCGCGTGTCTGAAGCTCGACCAACAACCAATCACGTGAATCTCCTGCCCCGGACACACAAGCACGCGGTTTGATTGGCTAGAGCTTGTACTGGCATGTGATTGGATCGGCTGACGGTTCCGTTGAAGCTTCAACAGTAGAACAGTGCTCTACTTTTGAAGCTACGCTTTGCTCCCACAATGCAGTTCGGCGAAGCGTGACGCCACCCCGTTCAAAGTGAATGGGCAGAAGCGCTGAAGCTTCAACGCACGCCGCCGTGTGTAGGGGCCGTTAAGGAAATGTTTCTTGTCTGGGCATCGCTCCAAAACAATACCTCCAAGTGCTCGACTAAGATCAATTGAGGCAAAGCACTGCCGTAGCTTTAAAAAGGTTTAGGACCAAAGTATATTGTTGAACTCCTGCATACTTACGAGCCATCAAGGTGCCTCAGGTCTCCTGGGACGGGTCTGCTATATTCATATGCATATATTGTATTGGGCTTGTTAACACTTGAATACTGAGACAAGCACTAGATAAATACCATCTTATTCTTCAAGGCATCCTATATTCTGCTTTTAGGGGTTTTCACTTTCCTGTTGTATTGGTTTGAGTGCATGTAAATGGTCTGCAAAGGCTACACTTCCCCCCAGCCTGAAACGCCTCCATTGGAGTCCTTTGTTTACTTCCTGAACATAGTGACATCACCATATAACACTCGCGCTTCTATTGGCTAGCGCTCCAACAAATTGTAAGTGATAAGGCTAAGGGACTTCTCGAAGCGGTTGACCAATCACACGATAGCCGGCCAGCTAACCAATCAGAGCAGACTGGGCTCTGGTTTCAGACAGAGGGTGAACAAAACAAACTATTCTTTCACAAATTAGACGCTTTGCATTGTGGGATTGTTGCCAGAAAGATGTGTAAATGACACGGACAATACTTATTTTGTTCCACGATGCAATGTTCCATACTGCGTCAAAGGCCTGTTGCCAGTCTTCATACGTTCGGTTCAGACAGAGGCGAGCAGGGGTCTTTCCCTCTCCGATAGAAAGTGTGTTATCGGGAACTCCCTTTCTTCCTGCTGTTCATTACCCGAGCGCTCGGAGGAGACGTACCTTGACAGCCACCAGCATCTTGTCCTTGGTGGGGCAGAGGTTGTAACACTCTGCCAGGAAGACTTTCCCGAATGCTCCCTCACCCAACTCCCTCTTCAGGATGATGTCTCTGCGCTTTATATGCTGGACCACTAAACCGCAGACAGGCAGGGAGAGAGGAGGGGAGGGGGAGAAGAAGAGCATTTTATAAAAACCTTTCCTCAGATGTTAAACACAAGAACAGAAAAACAGACAGAAAAATGCTATATTTGAAAAAAACATGAATATAATTGTCTGTAAAGCAGGAGAATGACATCTGAAGTTTCTAAAGATACAGTACGGTATATGTCGTACACAATTAAATATGTACACATTTTGATTTACGCTAATGGTAAATCCATAGAAAAAGATTATTCATATTTGAATATCTTTATTACTATGAGTTCCTTCAGCTTCAGTGAAGAGCAGCAACAAAGCACACATGTCAATCTATCGATAAGAAGAAGTAAGACAAATGTTTTATTTAAGTTTGAAAACATGTATGAGAGAATATTGGGAACATTAAAGTGTGGGATGACACCGGACCTGCGGAGCTGCAAGTCTCTGATATGGATTACTCTGGTTTACTGTCGGCATTGAAACAACATCACACAGCTGGGAGACCAGGGGACACTAATGAGTGACGCACAGCTGGGAGACCAGGGGACACTAATGAGTGACGCAGACAGCTGGGAGACCAGGGGACACTAAAGAGTGATGCACACAGCTGGGAGACCAGGGGACACTAAAGAGTGATGCACACAACTGGGAGACCAGGGGACACTAATGAGTGACGCACACAGCTGGGAGACGAGGGGACACTAAAGAGTGACACACACAGCTGGGAGACCAGGGGACGCAGACAGCTGGGAGACCAGGGGACACTAAAGAGTGACGCACACTGCTGGGAGACCAGGGGACACTAATGAGTGACGCAGACAGCTGGGAGACCAGGGGACATTAAAGAGTGACACACACTGCTGGGAGACCAGGGGACACTAGCTGTGTGCGTCACTCTTTAGTGCCCCCTGGTCTCCGTTGCGATGTGAGCTTCTGGCAGCTCTTCTTTTATGCGGCGCCTTCAGTAAACTCTCTGCATGTGTCCTCGAGCTGCTGAAGCTGTTTCTTATTATTTCACGTGTGTTGGCAGAACTGTATTTTCCTCTTCGCCTCGTCGCTCGGTGCAGAGAGGTTTCTCCTAATGGAAATGTGTTCGCGCGCTGCAACACGTTTGCTCCGCAGTGTTCACAGCATCGAAGCTGAGACTTCTATTGATTAACAACATGTTGAAAATGCACCACGTTTATAAAAGAAAGAGATACGGTGGAGTTAAACAGGAAGTGCTGCGTGAACTGAAGACTGAAGCGGACTTCGAATCACGGGGTAGCAAGTTCGAGTCCCGCCGCCGTCAGCATGTCGTTGTGTCCCCGACTTCCCCCCAAGTCGCTTTGGACAAAGTGTATACAACTTGTGTGATACTTTTTAACTTTGGACACATCTACTCTTGGCGGTCTCTTATATACTGTTGTACAACAATATAATAACTTCTCAGTGTGTCTGTGTTTCTATTTTGTTATGTCTTGTTATGACTTGAGTGTCTAAGGTCTCGATCCATAGTGAGGGAAGAATACATGAACAGAGGAAGAAAGAGAAATACTAAGGCAGAAAGCCGGTGTTGAATATCAGGGGTAAGAGTTTGACCCGCGAGGCTCGGTGTGAAGATTGAGAAAGTGTACGAGTAGTTGGCTCCTAAAGAAAGCTGCTGAATAAAACATGACCGCTTGTAGCTTTGCCTTGAAAGTAACACTGCTTCTATACAAGTGTACACATATAGTCTATATTTAAACATGCTTTCCAAACAATGACTCATGGCCAAAAGAACGAGATCGCGGATACAAGCGGTCGAGATGGATTTTCTCCGCAGGGTGGCTGGTGTCTCCCTTAGGGATAAGGTGAGAAGTTCGGTCATCAGGGAGGGACTCGGAGTTGAGCCGCTCCTCCTTCGCGTCGAAAGGAGCCAGTTGAGGTGGTTCGGGCACCTAGTTAGGATGCCACCTGGGCGCCTCCCTAGGGAGGTGTTCCAGGCACGTCCAGCTGGGAAGAGACCGAGGGGTAGACCTAGGACCAGGTGGAGGGATTATATCTCTTCGCTGGCCTGGGAGCGCCTTGGGACCCCCCAGTCAGAGCTGGTTGATGAGGGGAAAGAAAGTTTGGGGCTCTCTGCTGGAACTGCTACCCCGAGACCCGACCACGGATACGCGGGAGAAGATGGACGGATGGTTTCCAAACAAGACATTGAGATGAATACGAAAAGCACAGCGACAGCAGCTCTCTCTGATTTAAAGTATGCATGGAATCAAACAAGCATGTGTCGTGCCCGGCAACACGACACACAGCCACAGGTGAAAGGCCAAAACAAACAAGTTGAATATTCAATTAAATCATAAATTATAAATTGGATTCCATGTGAAGCTTTCAAATGAAATTACATTGCGAGCAATCAGTGTCCAGTATGTGTTTAACAATACTTCCTCATACAGTACAGAACGGGCGATGCAAGCAATTTACAAAAGTCACTTTATTATGTGGTCAGATTAAGACGAGCTGGACACATGTTATCTTCACTCCACTGCCCGTTCATTGGAGGATTCATTTTGAAACCCCGCCCTACCTCTCTGAGCTGCTACACACCCACTCTCAGGTCAGCTGATCAGTCGCTCCTGAGGGTGCCACACACGAGGTCTAAGCGCAGAGGGGGCCGTGCTTTCTCTGCTGCCGCCCCTACACGATGGAACCACCTGCCCTCGCTCAGCAGACAGGCGCCCACGCTGTCTGCTTTAAATCCCGTCTTAAAACCCACCTCGTCTCCTTAGCATTCAGTAGATTGTTGCTTTTATTTTCTTTCAGTGGTCTATTGTTTTTATTATATGGCTGTTTTTTATTTTGTAATTGTTACTTTCATTCTGGTTTGTGTTGTGTTTGTATCTTTTATTCTAAATGTATTTATTTTATGTTTTGTGTGGTTTTATATTGTATCTCTCTGTACAGCACTTCGGTCCGGAGGTTTTAAAGTGCTGGATAAATAAAGTTGGATTGGATTTTCTATTAATAGGACTAAAAGGTGTGCCAGGATCCACTGCATGAACTACACATACATGTACCATGAGAACAAAACATGTTTTAAATCATATTAAAAATGTATTCTTTTAGTTTGAGTGTAAAATCGGACTGGTCCTTTTTGACTGTGAAATTACCAACTCAACTCATTTCTGCATCTATCGAGTATCGACTGCCCTTGGAAACATTTTATTATGCACAAAAGAGTATTTCTTTATCTGTACGAGCAGGCGTTTATATAAATGCAGACCTTGAATCTGCTCAGACTGCATGCATACTTTTATTTTTAATAAATGGCTTCCTATATAATCTTGCTGTCAAGTATGTCACCAAGTCCAATATATCCTTGAACACTTTCAGGGTCTTTGTATCCACTCTCCATCTGTCTATATGTATATTATAAAATAAGTCACTGAGTGCACAAGACTATGAAGCCTACTGAGGAAAAACAGAAGTGCCTGAGATGAGAACTGAGGAGCTGTTGCATCGGTTGTCGTCAGCGAACATCAGGGAGAGGCTTCATGAAACTCTCAGAGCGCTGCTGGCTTCTCCCACGCCTCTCTGGTGTCGCATTGCACATACAGTCAAACATCATACTGGTGGTAGGTGAACAATGCAGCTACTTATTTCCAACCTGACGATGAACACTGTCCCTGGGAGCTTATGTTAGCTTTGGTTGCTATCTTATAAGGCTATCATTAGCTTATTGTTGTAATTAAATACAAGGACTTGACACCAAACTCTAGAGACCGTAGAAGGCAAATACAAATGCTACACAGTTGACTTTAGTCTATATACTTGTAGAAGACAAAGGTTAGATCAAGGCCGTTGATATATATTTTGTGTTATGGTTTTAATACAATCTGATCTACTTTACTAAACAAAAGACAGCGTGTGTATTAAGCTCTGATAGCTGCTAATGCTATACAACACAGTCTCATGGCATTTTGTGTTATAGCCTCGAAGTGAATCTATTGATTTACACGATACACGATTTTCGCATTTGTTTCATGTCACACAGAACGATTTTAAAAGCAACGTAAATAATAACAAATTTGAAGGAAAAAGAGATTTAAAAAAATACAGATTTTAGTATTCTGACACAGAACGATTTTAGAAGCAATGTATTTCTATTGGGAGTATTTGATTTTGATTTGATTGGATATACTTAATTAATCCCCCATCCTAGTGTTAGGAGCAGTGTGCTGCCATTTTGAACGGCGCCCGGAGAGCAGTGTAGGGAACGGTGCCTTGCTCAGGGACACCTCTTGGTCTTGCCGGGACTTGAACTGGTGACCTTCCAGTTGCCAAGCCAAGTCCCTATCGACTTCGCCACCACCGTCCAAGGATTTGGGCGGCAAAACAACCCTGACATTATACACTTTAAAATAAAAGGGTTATTCAGGCTCAGGGTAAGATATTGAGTAAGATCATGTTTTTATGAACCCCACAGCTTCCGGTCTTCCACGACCCGACCGGACTAAAAGACGTGGTGCCGGCACGAAACACACTACCAATAGAAATACATTGCTTTTAAAACCGTTCTGTGTGACACGAAAAAAATGCTAAAATCGTGCTGGTGAACACGAATCAATAGATTACATACATTTCGTGACTATAACACGAAATGCCGTGAGACTGGGTTGAGATATCTCCATGAATGGAAGCTACGCATTGAATGTGGCTGTTTTTAGTAACATGCAAACAACGAAATCAGAAACTCTGATAGCCTCCGATGTGGGGTTAATTTGTAAAGCTAGTTAGCCAGGTATGCTAACTGTTGGGAACATGTACTCTTTCAAGGACAGAGGTTTACGTGATAACAGGGTGTATTGCAGGATGTATGAGAAGAGAAGCACGGCAATCTGTTTTAGACATATGATAAGCATGATCATTTCTGACACTGGGCCTCAGCTAATCTAATCAAGCACTGCTTTGCACCGGTATTCCTCCATCTTGTGACTGTGTACCTCCCTCTCTTGTAGATCAGCATGTGAAGGACGTTTATGACGATTTTCGCATTTTTTTCGTGTCACACAGAACGATTTTAAAAGCAACGTAAATAATAACAAATTTGAAGGAAAAAGAGATTAAAAAAAATACAGATTTTAATATTCTGACAGAGAACGATTTTAGAAGCAATGTATTTCTAAATAAATACTTGGATCCTGAGATTGAAGATCAAGCCGGGGTTACCCTAACATCTGCAGTGATAGCTTATATTCCCTACACTTTTGCTCTTGTGTTTTTGGTTTTGGAGAAGGTAAAAAACGGAACGCACCGTCCAAACTATTTATATATACGGAGAATATTTCTATACTACCTTGTGCACACTGCCTCGTTGTGGTTGCTATGCAATGGTTGCACAGCTGCTGTTCAGGGGTTAGGGGCTTAAGTCAATTACATAAAGACATACTGTATCCGAGGTGTCGTTGGTTACTGAACCACTATTTTCCAGTTCATTACTTTGCATCTTTACTGCCGGATCTTGTTATTCAACTTGTAGGGGATTTGCAGCAGTGATAATAACTCGGAGGCGTCGGCGGCTTCATTTATTTCTCAGAGTCGTTTAATGTCAGAAATATTCCCTCATTCAAAAACACGGATTTGACTTCAGTCGGACCGTTTATCCGTGTTTCCTGAATCACCACACCATCTGGCTGTGAACACGCGGAGAAGGCGGCTCATGAGAAATGTCACCTGCTCCTCTGGTGTTCCTGTCAGACGCTATCTTTCACAGCATTTCTGGAGTCGGTGTTAAACATGAAGACGTCCCGGTTATAGATCAGAACACAAGTGCCTGCAGAAACTGGCAGGCAGTTCGCCGGGTGAGAGAGCGCCACCAGGGACCCTCGCATATCGCTGCTGTCAAAACGTCATCCTGTGAAACTCTGCTTTACAAGCGGCGAGAAAAATCACCCTTATGTCGATACACTTATTTTAATTCAAAGTGTGCTTTGACTGGAGTTACATGTACAAATGTCTCGGACACTTTCTCAGCTGATAAATGGGTAGATATGTTTTTCTCAACTCAAGGGTTTCCAGGCTTCAAATCTCACTGAATCCAATCTTTACCTTTCCACTATGGCGCAACCTTTAAAGGTCACATATTATACTATATTTTAATAATATATTATAGCGCCATATCGACAAAACATATCTATGAAGTGTTTCATATTACCCCTCTATTTCAGCCCTGTTACAAAAGTACTGATTCTGGGTCAGTAGCTTTAAATGTAACCGAGCTGCTGCCGGCCACATTTCAGATATGACCTCAAGTCCGCAGCAAATCTGGATCAGCTCCGTTGTAGAGAAGAGAGAGGGTTTTATTTTCGGACACTTTGTGAGTCTCCTTACACACCAGGGACACATATGTATGTATGAAAGACATCAAGAGGTAGGGCTGCTCAATTAATCGTATTTGAATCGCGATTATGATATGGCTTGCATCTAAATAAAACGATACTTTTTTTATTGTTACTTTTTTTTTTTTTTTTTCAGTTGAATTAAACTTAAAGTTCAAGGTAATCAACTGTTAAAAACCAACTGTTCAAATAGTTGTTCTCAATTTGAATTGTTTTTTTAAATGGATGTTTTCAAAGTCAATGAATAATCACATTTAATAAACTTATGATTTTTGCCATAATCGAGCAGCCCTATCAAAAAGTACTTTGTGCATAATAGGAGACTTTTAAGAAATACGATTACTCTTTTATTTTAGTTCTTTTTTGTGCAAGCCATCATTCATGATTGTCCTTTTTATCGCCTGCAAGTCTTGCTGATGATCCAGGTGTTGAAGCTTACACTAGTGTAGCACCCATCATTAAACATCTCTGGATGAGATATTTGGTGAAAAGCCAAAAATGTACAAAACAAGAGGTCATTTATCATCAAATCGTTTTAACACCCAGAATGCAATAACATAGTTTCCCCAACTTTTCCTCACAAGTAAGATTGTTATCTTAACTTGTATTGTGTGTATCTACATCTTAGGATGAAGCCCTTATCTAATGTGCAAACTGGGAATTTGATTTTAAATATATCTTATCAGTCTTCTCCGTCAATATTTGTTATCAGTTAGCTCAACTTATGCACACTCAAAATTAAATTAACATTATTTTCAAAACTCTCTCTACCATCTGACATGTTTCCCAAAAAATTACGTAGAGTAGTCTGACTTAAAGAGATGCACCATAATAATAATAATAATACATTTGAATTGTAAAGCACCTTTCATTACTAAGAGCAATCCCAAAGTGCTACACAGGGAATAAAATATACTCAAAAAAAAAAAAATTTAATAAAAGGCTTTTTTTATCCCTTAGATGCATAAGTGGGTCTTTGTTGACCCGGTGAGGTGGTTTTCTTGGAGTATCTTTGTAATTAAATGTCATATTCCTGCTATTCCTCAAAAAACATGTTGTGGATATCATGCCATTCAAATTTTAAATTTAAATTTTAAGAAATTGTAGTTTTCGTATTTCTACCCCAAGCTTCCATAAGTGGGTCAAAAATAACCCGCATGCATTTTCTAAGCTGTCAGGAATACATTCACTGTGGACCACGCGGACTACATCACAAGTGGCACCTCTCAGAAGATTATCTTACACAGCACGATCTGATTTTCGGGAGCCCCTTGAAAACGAGATGGTGCATCTCAAGGGGTTTATCTCAATGAATAAAATGTCTATATATATATACCTGTCAGTATAATAATAATAATACATTATATTTTTAAAGGGCTTTTCAAGGACTCAACATCGCTTGGGGGGTAGAGGACTGTCAAACTGGATCAACCGGCATGGATTGATGGGGGGGGTGGCTATGAGTAGACAGAGGAGAAGAGTTTGGAATTGGGACTGGAAGACTGTGAGGGTCTCAGAATAGCGGAGATCTTGGGGGAGGGAATTCCAGATCCTGGGAGCTGCCACTGAAAAGACTCTGTCCCTAATGCTGCCTAGTTTGGACTTGGGGGGGACAGGAGACCGGCTGAGGTGGATCTGAGGGACCGCGGGGATTGGTAGGGGGTGAGAAGACCAGTGAGAAGTGTGGGGGGGTGGAGGGCTATAGGTGAGGGCCAGTATGTTGTAGTTGATGCATTGGGAGACGGGAAGCCAATGGAGGTCTTTGAGGACTGGTGTGATCTGGAGTGGGTGAGGGGTCGGGCGGCTACGTGTTTTACAGTTTGGAGTCTCTCGAGGGGAGAAGAGAGAGAAGTGAGTTGCAGTAGTCAAGGTGGGAGGACGTGAAGGTAGGATAGGTCGTTCAGCTACAGGGCAGAGAGGGTTGGATCTTTACATCAATATGTTCAAAATGTAAAAACTAATTCTAAAATTCTAAATTGTGAAAAAAATAAATATAAAATATTTCTAGTGTGACCCAAAATATAATACTAAATATTATACAAGTGATTGTTCTTAACCAAAATGGCATAAAAACACATTACTCTAATACGGGTCCTTTTTGACCCACGTATGGAAGAGTCCAGTCACTCGTGCGTCTAAGGCAGGGGTGTCCAACTCAAGGCCCGGGGGCCACATCCGGCCCGCGACTTCATTTTATGTGGCCCCGCAAGAGCTTGCAAAGAATGTTATACGTTTATTATACGATTAAATGCCGCTTTACAGAATCAGGTTGCCCATAAACTACATGTCCCACAATGCATCTCATTTTGTGACATGCGCACTGAAGAGACTTGCAATTATTTGCTTTCAGACGTAGATAATTACTAAGTCATTTTCCTATCTGATAATAATCCAATTCAGAGGCAATAATGTAATATAACATATTATTTTATATATATTATATATTTATATGTATTTATATAGTTACAACCGGCCCTTTGAGTGCAACCATAATGCTGATGTGGCCTGCGATGAAATTGAGTTTGACACCCCTGGTCTAACGGTTAAAGAAAGGATTTTCTTAGGAGGAGTCATCACGATGAACTCCTTCTACACTTTTACTCTGAGGATTGTTTGCAGAAGACACTTAGTTATTTTGAAGGCATTGCAGACTGAGATGTCTTCAGAAAGACGTTTTAACTATGGGTCGTTGACAGATAACTCGAGACTCGCTGCCAATTTAGAGACCTTGTCACCCGATTTGGACATTTGTGAAACTCACAAGGAGACTTTACTTCAAAAAAGAGACTCGAGACGACAACAGGATATATTGTTGTCCTGTAATAGCAGAAGTGATATAAATAATAACCCGTCCAACAGGGATTGCACCGAGGGGATCACATATCGTGGGATGCTCTTCGAGGGACGTAAACAACCTGCTGATACTGAGGAGGCATCTTTGTGAAACCGGCACCACCGTGATTTATGATTTTTTACTTTTCAGCCCCAAGAAATATGGCTGAGAGATATTGTAAAATATAGTTATTGAAATAGCAGTCATGATTTAAAACCCTGTATCTAGTCCTTTGAGTAGACGGCGACATCTTTTCACCTGCAAATCTTAAAATGCCGGATTTTGCTTCACAAAGAACCCTAAACCACCACGCGTTTCAGACGATGTGTTTTATCTTGTGAATGCATGTTATAATATCATTATTCCCGAGTTGCGAGTTGGTTGTATTATCCCTAACATTGCAATTATTGGTGACTTGGTTAGAATAGAATTACAACATCAAGACCGGAGAAATACTTTGTGTCTGGAAGCTTTGGGTATTATTAACAAACTAATGAGATATGCTTGCCCTGCAACTAAAGACGCTGAATCAAATTTACTCTGCTTTCGACACATGGGTGAAAAGGTGATTTTATTGTAATCTTCTTGTAGTTTATGGTAATGCCAATGTTAAGCCTTTCATTTGAAAATAATAACCATTGGAGTTCTTTTGCAATTGTCAGACTCACAATGGACACTTTGTTCCTATGAGGATAGACATGGATGCAGCCAGAGATAATGTTTTTTTGTAATTGTTTAGCTCTCCTGATTTGAACTTGTAGATGCTAGCAGCAGCTAATGTAGCTTCTTACCGTTAGCCAGAAGTTAACTCACTTCTTTGCTCATTATCAAATATTCTTCACACCCAGCCAACACTCACTCAACACGTGACTTTACTGGAGGCGATGTATCTTATTTTGCACACGGCTCCCTCTGGGGTCACACAAGACTTTTTTCGCTGCCTTGTGATTGAACATTGTTATGTTGTGTTCGTTATTCTCGCGTCCAGGAGAGAAGCTTTTAAAAGTAGGAGACCAATGGAGTCTCTTAGAAGGTTCAAATGGGTACTTTAATTAAAATGGCGCGGTGATGTTTCAAACAGAAGGTAGTGAGGAGAGCGGGATGTGAAAAGCTCCCTCTCTGTGGTCGGCCGATCAGAAGAGAACCCACACGCATTCGTCCTTCCCGCTTGCTGGCTGTTCGCTCCTCCTCTCTGGGGGCTGTAGTGACGGAGGACACTTCCCTCTCGGTCTTCTGTGTCCGATATTGCGTTAAACGGAGGATTTCGACATTTTACATTCATTGCTTACTTCCACATGCCTTTTCTCCTCCTTATCTCTTTCATAACTTTATATGTAATACATGTTAACGGCGTCAATAGCCACTTTAATGATACTAATGTGATACTAATGGAAGGTAGTCCCGGATGTCGTCATGAAGGATTTTCAGAATAAAAGCTTGGTATTGAGAATTTCCGTTTTTTTTCCAGAATAAAATAAGATTTAAACTGACGGTATGTGTAAGGTACATTATGCTATAAAAACATTGACTTTAATTTCTAACAACATACAATAAAGTCTGCACAACTGCATATACATAATGAAAGAAAATAAAGGAGGGTACCACAATTCCTTCACACACAGTGACGTCACGAGCTACCCACAATGCAACACGCGCCATATATATATATATAAATACGCCATTTTCCTGGAGGTGCAAATATCCTGTAAGTGCAAATATAAACAGCTAGCTAACGTAGCCAGGCTAGATTTTCTTTTTTAATTAACGACCGAAGAAATCGATGCATGTCTTCGGATTACATCTCTGGACTTGAGGGGTGTGCTCGAGGTCGTTACCAGCGTGAACTAGAGCTGTGTGGGTTGTCGGATTGCCCTTACAGACTGCCTGCAGATGGATGGAAAAACGACTCTCGAAAGTGGCCTTCGTCGATTTTGGCTGCATCTACGTCTAATTTCTGGAAACACCAGGTGAACACTCGTCACAATAATATTATCATGCCAATGCATATATGTGGTATTTTAGAGTTGACTAGATATTGATTAAGGCAATAGACATTGATATTCAGTACAGGAAGCTTAGCAACACCTAGACGGTGTACGGCTGCTTGCGCCTCGCGTAAAACGGCGGATACCGGAAGTACGGTGTCGCCCTCGGCCCAATACCTGTATGTGTGTGTGAAAGAATGCATCATCGAAAACCTTTTAACCCCCCCCCCCCATTTAAAACAGATTTCCCGGTCTTCTTTTTCCTGGAAATAAATAAACCCGGCATCTTTATGTATTACGCTTCTAACCAGCGACCGACCGCCCTGATGGCAGCGGAGCAGCTATAATGGAGCGTGACTAAACCGACAGTGGGGTGGACGAGTTACTTTGACCTTCAGTTTCCTCTGCATGCAGACTCCCGCAGCCTATTTACTCAGAGTGGCAGGCTTAAAAGCCCAGAGATTAAATCTCCATCCCGCAGCTCAGCATCGTTCATTTGTCCCGGCTCACCTGAGGCCTGGACGCCAGAAAGCACTCTCCCCGGAGACGAGAGACAACCGGAGCGAGTCTCACTCAGCTAGTCAGGTCAGGCTGCACGGGGAGCACATATGTTCGGAGGGTTTTGTTCTCTACCTGTCTCTGTGTGTGTGTGTGTGTGTGTGTGTGTGTGTGTGTGTGTGTGTGTGTGTGTGTGTGAGCATCTGACCACAACTACCTGCCAACTTCCCCCAGCTTCAGTGTGTCTGTTTGTGTGTGCTGTGTTGTTCTGCATCTACCTGCCAACATGGTGCATTCATGCGAGTGTTTCTGCCTCACAGGTGTGTGTGTGTGTGTGTGTGTGTGTGTGTGTGTGCGAGTATTTTTCTGCCTGACAGCTTCCCTGAGTGTGCATGGTGGGTCGATGGATGTGTCCCTCCTGGTCATTGACAACATGTCTTTTTGCAGGGTGGATGCTTTAACATTGAGACGTCGAGAGTGAGCGCCGTTAAAAAATGATGAGGACATGCTACCGATTTCTCATTTCCAGCATCAGCCCAACATAAGTCACTTTGTACATAAAGTCTGACATTTCAACCGTACACAAAAACCACCGCCACACAACTGTCAGCTTTCATTAAAACAATTAGATTATAAAAGATTAGATTACACCAGAAACCGTACACTTGGCAGGATAATGCTGGGAAGACATAGCTAATGAGGTGTTAGCATTAGCTTAGCCTCCCCTCCTTTGTTTACGTTCTTAAAGCCGCCGATGAGCACATCTGGTTGGCGAAATAGCCGTCAGAACAGCCTCTAATGCCTCGATGATCGCAGTGTTAAGCTGGATGTTGCCGATAAAGTCACGTGGTGTAATCCAATATCAAAAAGTTCTTGATGAGTCGATGCTAAGTGTGCTCTACAGTTTTTGGTTAAAGTAGATATAAGGAAAATAAGGAAATATGCTAAACCTCGCGTTGTGCATGCGATGCCAAATAAATAATAAGTTATTATTTATACTAACTTATTTTATTAAATAAAGAAGCTTCACATTAATATCTGTTATTTAAATATTTACCCTATTCACCTTATGTCTTGCCTTAAATAAATAAGACATAAATACATATCATTTAATTATATATTTTAATAAAAGACTGTCTGCCTTTCAATGAAACTGAAACTAAACAGTAATTTGAAATCAGTTCATTTACACATTAAAAATAAAATGGTAATTTCTTTCATAATGTCTTATTTGTACAATAATGGATAAGCACTAAGAGCCTCTATAGTACAACACTTATATTTGGAGATAAACATGTATTCTCCCTGAGCTCCACCTCAGTGTTATTGCTGGATTAAAGTTTAGCATTAAGTCACTTAACGCTAAGTCCTTCACACTCGCTGCTCAGGGGAGCTGCTTTAAAAAGTGACTACAAACACTTAATAGCTATATTTGACATCACAAATGAGCTGTAGTCCCCCAAGATATAATATAAAATATATTTCTTAAGTACATTATATCATTCTGCTGCTAAATACAAATCTGAGGCTTGGTCCCCAGTGATGGGAATCATTTTAGCGATGACCTGTCGACACTCAATGTTTTACATTACCATCCAACTTTAATTGGCAGTGCTTCGGTCTGGTGTTGGTGCCAGAGTTGATTGTAATGCGTTACAAAGTAAAATCAGTCGTCATCACACGGACAGACACGAGGGGTTTCCGGCACAGGTTTATATGTACGTAATCTGCGCGACTTGTGCGTCCACATCTCCTCGTGCAGTGCTGCATGAAAATGGCTGAGTCAGCGATAACTTTCGAGGGCTGGAGGTATGCCCACTATTTTGAGTCCGTCCGAAGAATAGACAGGAATGTGACGGCGAGGTGCAAACTGTGTCCAGGCCAGAAGCTGCGAACACCACGTCAAACCTCAACACCTGCAAAGAACACATGCTCAGGTGAAGCTAATAGCTAAGGACCCCCGAACCCAGAGGGAGGATGTTGTGAGTGCGCCTCCGCCGACCCCGAAGCAACACAAATTTGAATTTGGAGGACCGGTAACCAAAGCAGAGATGGACAGGCTTGTAGCATCCTTCATAGTAGAGGAAATGTTGCCCATGTGCACAGTGGAATCACCGTCGTTCAGAGATATACTGCGCAGGAGACAGACAGCAGGAGACAGATAGCAGGAGACAGAGGACAGCAGGAGACAGAGGACAGGCACGGTCAGGAAAACATTCAGGATCTGGATCAGTCTTATGCGACAATGGAAACTGAACTAAAGAGAACATTTGAAACTTTAGCAGCCTGCGTGATCTGCCTGCAGGGAGGGGCGGGCCGGCCCTGCGAGTAAAGTAACGAGTTACTTTATGTAGAGAGTAACGAAGTAGTGTAATTAGGGATGTCCCGATCACCTTTTTTTGCTCCCGATCCGATTCCGATCATTTGATTTTGACAATCTGCCGATACCGATTTTTCCCGATCCGATCTTTATGCAATGCATTAAGAGAAAACAAAGGTAACAGATAACGGCTGGTCATCCAACGCGGGGAGTTCAGCTATCTTGGCTGTTATTGTTTGGCCTTTTCTCTGTTCTGGGGCAGTTTCTCTTTCCTTTTGAAAGTCTCTGAAAGTGTCGGTTGCTTCAGTGCCGTTCCCCGAGTGGCCGCTGTGTACTCGTCGTGTTGTTGTTGGTGTTTGTTTCTCAGGTAGCGTATTAGATTGGTCGTGTTGAACGTAGCTCTGTTCTTTCCACCACGCAGAACCTCCGCCTTGCAAACATTGCATCTGGCTGTTACACTGCCTTCGCTTTCAATTTTATAATACTTCCAAACTCCTGACATTTTCTCTGTCCCGACTCTCGAGTCACCAGCTGGACGTAGCCTCTCGTTAGCTTACTGCTACTATTAGACACTGCGCCCACTCTGTTGCCAGATTTCAGAGAAATAAGCAACCAGGTCTGAAAACAAGCCCAAAGAAGCAACACATACATGATGTTGTGTCATTTTAAACCAAAACTAAGTCCTCAGGATGACTTTAAGACGTGAACATGGTCATTTTTGTTTTGTAACATTAAATTAAAAAATATATATTTTATAAAAAAAAAAAAAAAAAAAGTGTAATATATTACTTTTGTTAAAGTAATATGTAATATATTACTTTTTTTTAGTCACGACCCCATCTCTGCTTGGTGCTAATACAGAACGTGTTTTCGTTCACAACACATGCTCTCATAATACTCTGTCTGAGGAGCCAAGACATGTGGGGAACCGGTTTGGTGTTTTAATTGGCTCCAGCTTGATTGCAGCATATTGCCGCCACTCGAGCTCGCAAACGGTTTGCAAACCAATTAAACATGTTTGCAGAAGCACACATTTCAATTTACTCTTTCATTAATTTCATGTTCATGCTTGGTCTGTGGCTGTTCTGAATTTGGAAAAGGCGGTTGCATTTACACTTTTTTCAGTCCGATGGGATTTTCAGTGAACGTTAATGTGTCCGTCTGGCTAGTTTTCATAGGATCACACCTGGCATCGTGGACTCAGAGTTACAAATTAAACTGGCTGTTCTGTTTCAAACCATGAATTATAGAATCATCACAACAGCCTTTCAATCAATCTGCTCTACATTCAGTTGCGGAGCTTTCAAGCTGTCAGATGAGTCCCTCCATGTCTCTGCAGGAATCTTCAAAACCATCACCTTGAGCATGTAACAGGGACAGAGTGGGGGTGAGCCGAGCTGCGCCCACGCATAACGTCCCTAATAACATGCATATAATGAAAGGCTAACTTCTATACTCCAACATCAAAAGCCATTGTCTAATTGTGGCCAGCGGGTTGTGACAAATCCGTGATTAAAATAGCAAGCTGAGTGATAAAACAAAGCCACTTGCTGCGAGACAGCGGATTCAGCGAGATATAGATCTGTCATTAGGCTAAAGAATGGTCCTTTGGCTCGTCTGCCTTATCTCCCTAATGCGGCTATTTTTCCCCAGGATTGGTCGTTTTCAGCCCGGCCAGAGGAATAACAAAAAAAGTGCTGATCTCAACCAACGCCCTAACCGGTCACAGCTCGCCTGTTTACCGCGACTAAAGCTGAGGCCGGGAGTTCATCCAAAAGATGAACCAATCAAATGTCGGCACTTCATGTTTCTAAATTGGAATCAACAACTCGCTATGCTCACAATTGATCAGGCTTGGTTTACAACCGCACTGTCATGGACAAGTCGTTTTCTGAGAAGGGGCCAACTATACTGATGGTACAGGAAGTCTCCCAGTCCCTATGCTGTCTGTGTTTTCTGCCATGTCATCAGTACATGATCACACCATGTCAAAAGGTACATGTTTGTGTTTACATATGATTGTGTAAGATCCAATGGTGTAGTTCCACGCATGTTCAAAAGGTGTATACACACTGTAGTATTCTCCACATGTTCTCTGCTCATGTTATGAAGGGGTAATCTGTCTCTTATACAACAATATAATGCACTACAAAAACTCAAAATCTTGTCAAGTATATTTGTCGAATTTCTAGTCAGAATCTGTCTCTACACCTGATATAAGACAACAACTTCAGAAGTATACCACTGTATAGTTAGTTTAATAGGTTTATTTTCCCGCTACTTCCCCCCCCCCCCCCCTTAACCTGTCTGCCTTTTTTCCCCTACTCCCCCCCCCTACCCGACTTGTAAAGCGACCTTGGGTTTCCTGAAAGGCGCTATAAAAATATTATATATTATTATTATTATTAGAAGAGACACTGCAGTGAGATATCGGGCCTTGTTTTTTGATCATCTTAAGTAAAAAAAGTCATATTTATTTGAAAATCTAACATCAGAAAACAGAACACTTTTGAGTAGGGGTGCACAAACATTTCGGTTCGGTACGTACCTCGGTGTTTAGGTCACGGTTCGGTTCGGTACGTTTCGGTACAGCAGAAAAAATTATCACAACACATTTCTTGTTTTTTTTTGTATTATTATTAAACTGTGAATAATGTATTCACTCAAATAAATACAAAATATAATAAAATAAATATTAAGGTGCAGCATTTCGATGAACTGAAATAATCTGTATTTGAACTGTACTAGTACCTAAGCAGCCAGTTTGACATTAGGACTTGCTTGTCACCAGCTCTCATAGTATGCCTCTCGTCCAATGAAATGACTTGGTCGCTTTATGACGCGTTGAACCCAATACTCTGAATGCTGTTGAAAGTTGTTCACGTTCTCAATGTTTTACGTTTAACATTATATTCGTTCGGTACACTTCGGTACCGAACCGAAGGGCCCGTGCCGAATAATTTCGATACGTGTACCGTTACACCCCTACTTTTGAGCATTTGCGGCTTATATTGTAACACAAGATGTCCTGTTTCTTGCAAAATATAGTTCAAAATTAGTTCTCCCAGCTAATTACAAGATCTGATTAATCTAAATATCCCTTCTTATTTCAAGACATCTTACCAAGCAAATTTCCACTTGATCTATTGGCTGTTTTTTTACTTATTTCAAGTGAAAACGGCTTGTTTTCTTTATTGTTTACTTAGTTTTTGGAGCAGCATTTCTTCCAGTGTATTGTAGCTCCAGCCACTTCTGTGTCTTTAACGTGTTTCTAATTTGTTATGTTGTGAGATATCGGATTAACGAGAGCACGTACACAGCTTCCCAGTTCGACTAGAGGGCAACTCCAGATGGATAGTTTGTGTTGTATTTCTTGCAATGTGGGAATGACCTCACTCTTCGATGTGCTGCAGCCTTACAGCCGAGATACTGTGTGCTCAGGCTGTAAGGCTTCCTCCAGCAACCACACGTGCTGAGTAAATACAGCACAGTCCTAACTTGAGGTTCAGACACTGAATAATACATCTGGTAAGGCGAACTGGAACCACTGGTGTGAGCTCTTCAGCAGGCGATTTCCCATCACAAGCAGCTGTTCTGACAGAAGCCAGCACAGCAGCAACAGACGTTCCCTCCTCGTCTTCCTCTTCATCCTCACTGCTATTGTAAGACCTGGTTTAAAAATGCACACAGCCCAGCAGCAGCCATGCACACTATGAATTACGCAGGAGAGTGGTGGTGGACATGGACTCCTGATGGACAGGTAAGAAGACATGCTGGTGTGTGTATTGTTGTTAAACTTGAACTGAACACCGTGATAGTGATGCCACGTTGGACCGGTCCTCGCTTCTTGAAAGGCCTTTTTGAGACGTGTGTCAAGGTTCAGGTTATATTACGTTTCAGATTAGGGTTAGGTCTGTTGTGGTGATGCTCGTGGTACGGCTAAGGATGATTGGTTAACGCGGGGTAACATTTCAGGGTAAGCCAATCAGAGACAGATATGG